>NC_077231.1:172615238-172682738 GCF_027887165.1 Monodelphis domestica
TTAGGGGGAGTTGGCAAGAAAACTGACCTGAAAAAGATCCAAAATAATTTTAATAGAAAAGAGGGATTTAGGAACCCCTCTTGATCCATTATGAGTGCCCATTCTAATTTCTTCTTTGATGAATATGAATTGGAGTCATAAAATTACCATGATCAAATTTTGCAATAGGGTGGGAACTTAGAATTTTCAAATAAATAAACGAAGTCCCAGGAAGGTTGCTTAGTCAAGGCACACAGTCAGGGTGGACAAGCTGGGATTTTAGAATTCAAGGTTTCTGACTCCTAGTCCTCCAGTACTACAATCTTCCTCAGAAATAATAATAATAATTATCATTATTATTATAGGATCATGGACTTACAGCTAGAAGGGGGACTTAAAAATCATCTAGTGCAATCTCCTTACTTTCTAAAGAAGGAAATCGAGGTCCCACTCGGTTAAGTGACTTGTTCAAGGTCCTCCGGCTCCAAATCTGGTGGGTGTCCTTTTGACTGTATAACCCAGTAGTTGCCAGTTCTAATTTGCTTTCAATTGTACCAAGTGCCCTCTTCACGGCTTTTTTGAGGCAAGTGGGCATTATTATCTCCATTGGGCAGATGTAGAAACTAAGTTGACCTACCCACCATCATCGTGCTCAAAGCCATAGGCCTGGGGCTCAATTTCCGATCTCCTGACTCTGAAACCATCGTTCTTTTCAGGTCTTTTCAGCTGCCTCTGTTACCTGTTCTACATGTGCTGCCACAGAAAAGTAGGGCTGTAAGGAGCCCTCAACAATTCATTTGTACATCACGCCAAATTATCTCACATAGTGGAAAACCTACCCTACTTTTAATGACTCCAAAAAAAAAAAAAATCCATAAACTAACCTGGTGTTTAACAATGACCCTTCTGTCAGCGAGTCTTCTTCTTATCTCTGTCTTCCTGAGAGGAAATCTTACCTGCTCCTGGACAAAGGATAGGATTGGCCTCATTATAAAATGAGGGACACTTCAGGTTAATTCTCCCGTTCCTTAAATGATCAACTCTGAATGATAGGTGATGACAAAACAGAAAATCACAATTCTGCCCCAATCTCTACACGCAAAAAAAAAAAATTGCTTCTCCACACAAATGAACAGTGGCTATATTCCTCACTGTGCATTTTCACCCTCTGCTTATGCAACAGAATTCTGTAACTCATGTTAAGGACAATGCTCAGACCTTTCTTATAGGTTAGAGGATGGCACACTTTCAGGGTTTCTGGTTGGAAGTCCCTTCCTAGCTGTGTGACCCTGGACAAGTCACTTGACCCCAGTTTACTTCTGTATAAAATGAGGAGATTAAGAGTACCTCCCTCCCAGGTTTGTTAGGAGAATAAAATGAGATATTTGTGAAGAGATTAACACGGTAACTGACACAATTTAGGTGCTTAACAAGCGCTTGTTTCCTTCCTTCCTTCCTACCACAAATGAATCCGTAAATATTTACTAAATGTGTGCCGGTCATGTGACTAGAAAACCGATATAAAGATAAAGCCCGAGTGAAACAAGCCATAGCTTACATTTTTATGGCAGAGAAACTATGTCGGGAGCCTTAAGAGTTTCTGCTGGAGTTATCTATTCATTCCAGGGGCCAGCAGCCGTCCAAGCAGAGGAATGGTTGACTTTTACTGATGTTTGTTGTGATTATACACATTTCTTTATCGCCTGGCGCACTGTCTCAACATCCAGGAAAAGAGATGCGAAGGCTTGGTGTGGCATTCTCCCCCGTAATTCCTCCTCCTGGACAGGCTGAGGTTGGTGGCTTAGGGGTGCTGCCAGGGCTAGCCCAAGACCAGATATGGGTGTGATGAGCTCCTGTGAGGGAGGACGGGGTCCCGAGTCACCTGAGGAAGGGAAATGGAAAGGGTCTGGGCTTTGAGGATGGCTAGGCGTGGGACTGGCCAGCCTGAGGCTGCTTTGTTTCCAGACTGGATAAGATGGGGAGGCTCCATCACAAAAACCAGCAAACAGACAAGCAAATAAAACCAAAAGGGAAGGCAGTGCTTATTGTTGTTATTATTATATAGTATTTATTACTCCTGCCAGAAATCTGTATTTTCCACAAGTGACCTCATGCTGTGGGACTCTTCATCTATCCTCTGACATAGCAAGTTCCTGCTATTGGCACGCTGCTTCTCTAAAGAGTTTTGGAAAAATGAAAATCCCACCTTCTGCAGGAGGCCATCCTTGATCTCTCTTAATTCCAGTGCCTTCGCTCAGTTGTTTGTCATCGCCTTTTTATTCTGTAGTGTGAATCTTAAAATTTCTCAGACTCTACCTTAGAACATTTGGTTAAGGCTATTCCCCATTTTAAACAATGGAGGTACTTAATCAGGAATGTATGTGAGAACTTTACATTACTCCACCCATACTTAGGCATACTTTAGGGGAAGATAAAGTTGTAAACTCCTGATGGAACAATGAAAAAGTCCCCAACCCATACTTATAGTGAGGCAAAAGCCCTTAAGCTAGGTCTATTTTTAGATCTAATAAAGAAGGGTGCTAAGTACCTATGAAGGTCAAATTAATCACTAAAAGGTCAGGCAACTTGAAAGGGACAACCTTAGCAAAGAGGTGTGAAATACTCAGAAGTTTTAGTCTACCCAGAGAAGGTGATAACAAGATGTGAATTAAGAATGGTCAGTCCTTTGGAAAATGTCTCTGTGATTGGTAGATGTGAAAATTTAGGGGAGGTGACATAGGAGAAAATTCCCTTTAAAAGGAGATCAGGAACTGAGAGCTGGGCACTCTCGGTGGGGTCGCTCGGTGGCTGAAGTTAGTTGAGCTGAGGAGCTGAACTGGAGGGTCTCTCTGAAAACTAGAGTTTTGCTTGGAAGGTTCTTGTGGTGAGTGATTAAGGACTGACTTAGTTTTCTCTCTTAAGGAGAAAAGCCTAGGCCATTGACCTAGGCCCTATTTCCTCCCCCTCTCTCTCCCCCTCTCTCTCTCTTAAGGCTCAGGCCTAGGGCTTAGGCCCTTCATACTATATTTCTCTTATTCTCTCTCCATTTCCTTAATTCCTCATTTGTATTAATTAAAATCTCCATAAAACCCAGCTGATTTGGGTATATTTAATATTTGGGAATTTTCCCATGGCGACCACTTTATTTTCGATTTAACTCAAGACACTGTCTTGAAACCATATTTTCGTGGTCACAGTTTAAGGCAACCACTCTTTTGTCTGTAACAGTAGTTCGCTTGCTTTGCCTCTATTTGCTGATACACCGTTTCCTCCATTCGATTGTAAGCTTCTCGAAGGCAGGGACTGGCTTTTGCCTCATTCTGTATCCTCCATGCTTAGCACAATGTCTGACACGCCATAGGGAATTAATATGTATTATGTGTGAAGAATTTTGGGCCTTTTACAAGATCTTTTCCAGCTTCAGAATTAAGAGACTGATGCTATGAAAGTGGCTGGGGCATCCATATCCTCAGTTCCTATTATACTGCCTGGTATTTAGTGGGAGATTATTGTTAAATACCTTTTTTTTTTTTAAACCCTTACCTTCCTTCTTGGAGTCAATACTGTGTATTGGCTCTAAGGCAGAAAGGTAGTAAGGGCTAGGCAATGGGGGTTAAGTGACTTGCCCAGGGTCAAACATGTGATGTTTCCCCTCAGGTCCCAATATTTCTGAAAGGGCAGAAGAGGACATTTCCTCTCTGCTGATATAAAAGTCTGGGCCTCCACAGAGGAGGTGTGGAATCACTGCCTGCTTGGACTACAGTTTGGTGAAGAGAAGGGCAAGAGAGTGATGGAGGAAGGGTTGTCCCAGTCAGAGTCAGGTCAAGGGGGTGCATATAGGACATGTCCAGGTACATCCTAACCACCATAAAGGAGGTTTTCATCTTAATTTTAGTAAAAACTCAGTTTATTATGCAAGAAAGCATTGGATTCAATGAAATAGATTGTGTAGAAATATGTAGAAAGTCCATATTCCCTTGTAGTATGTGTCCACTATTGTGATACCATATTAACACTGATGTTCCATTTCCTCTTTTACTGTTATTTGAGAAAAGTCTTGACTTCTCTAAGTATCTGTATCAGTGGAGCCCAGAGCAGTGAAGTGTTTGTAATCTTTATCACATTACAATACAAGCTGGTGGTTTCCAATCATATATGATTTTTTTACTTTCAAAATATGGAAGTTTATTAAGGAATGTGAAGATTAAATCTCTCGATTGTGAAAATGAAATTAACTCCCCTGCCCACCAGAAGTGGAAACATCTCATTCACACTTGAGTAGGGGAAGTCTGTGACCCACGTGTGCAATAGTGGGTGACAAAACAGAATCAAACTGACTGCCCCCTGGGCAGTCCTAAGTAAAGCTTTAGCTGTAATTGGTAGACATAAAAATTGGAGGAAAAAACAGGAAGTGACACAAAAGAAAGTGTCTTTAAAAGGGAGTTACAACTTCCTTTGGAGATCTGAGATTCATGGGATCTTTGTCTGAGATCTTCAGAGAAAACTTTGTCTTTTTCTGGAGTTCTGAGTTCGAGTTGGAGTCTGGTGAAGAATCTGCTGACTGGACCTGAGACCCTGTACGAGACTGTCCTTGAATCTCTCCCCTTTGGACTGACTGGTGAGTGAAAAAGGCTGACACCTTTCCTGGATTTTCTGAAGTGACTAGCCTCAGGAGAGACCTATCCTCTTGAGAGAGTCTCCCTGCATCCCCTGGTTCTCAACTACAAGGGCAGAGACCTCTCCAGCTAAGGACTAAACTCTCCTGTTTTTGAGCCAGGGGTCGGAGCAAAATGCTTAGTGCTTATGCTAGATATCTTACCCCATCCTCTCTCATTTTCTTACTTTCACTCTTTCTATATTTTATAAATAAATTATTAAATAAATCTCTTGGAATTAAAATTCCTAGCAACCCTATTCTTAAATAATCCAACTCAACCTTTTTATGATTAACCCCTTTTCCCCCTTACAGGAAAGCAGGAGAAAAAAGGAATTATGAACCTCACCGTCCTCAATGGGGAAAATGAAAAATCCCATCTTTTTCACTTCTCCCATACTTCTTTCTTCACTGAAATCTTTGATGATGAGACGGCTATCAAAAGCCTAGCACCCTACCTGCATGCTTGATTCCATTTCCTCCAGAAGACTGTTCCCAATATCAACCACTCTGTAACCTTCAGTCTCTTACTGAATGCAAACGTGCTCATTTCTCATATATCTTTAAAAAAAAAAATCTCACTCCCTCACAAAAATCACTAGATCTTAACAACTCCAATACTAGTTTTCATCTTGTATCTCTCATCTTCATCCAAGGTAACAATGGCCTCTACCATCTTCTCTATCTCTTGGGGAATTCATCAGTCCCCAGGGAGTCAATTGCCTTCTATGCTGGCTATTCCCATATCTCTATATCTAACCTGAGTTTGTCTCCTGAGCTCCAATCCTGCATCACTATTAGATAGTTAAGACTAGATGTCTCATGGGCATTGCAAATTCAAAAGGGGTGGACAAGGGGAGAAGGGTAAAACCTGGAATATTTACTTCATGAAAAGGATCCCAGTTAAAAATGTTGAGATAGTCACTGTCAAAACCAAGATGGTCACACAAACCAGGAAGAGTAAATACAATAAAACCAAATCACAAGGGCAATTAGGTGGCTCAGTGGAAAATGAGCCAGGCCTAGAGATGGGAGGCTCTAGGTTCAAATCTGGTCTCAGACACTTCCCAGCTGTGTGATCCTGGGCAAATCAATCAAGCCTAGTCTTGGGACCAAGACACATAGCTTAAGGTTGTTTTTTTTTTTTAATTACATTATTTTGTGAGGTTTATAAGAGATTGTCATAACAACTTGCTTTCCTCATGATAAAATTCAGGGATCTTGTCCATGAACTAAATTCATTCATCCCTGCTACTGATATGATGCAAAGCTAATCTTGAGCTGGTGGTAGAAACAGGTCGGCCTTTTAAAGCTCCAGATCTCAGCTTACTAAAGTGATGGGTGAAACGTCTGTATGATTCTTTGGCTGGGATGAGAAGTGGCCTACAATAGTTTCAGTGACAGTGTGAAACTGTTTGTGCCAATGACGCTTTATTGATTCTGATAGTTAAGAGGGAAACAACTACTAGTGATGTATTTGAGTTCAGGCACTGTTTTAATAACAGAGAGGAGAGAATAACTTCATCTTATTTTCTCCTAGGCTCAGTGATTACAAGAACAGAGCAGTGGTTTTAACAAACTTGTAGAATTGTGATGAGTGTGGAAAAACTGCTGAGTTTACACACTGGCAGTCATGACGTGAGAATCAATGCTAACAAATTTAAAAGTATTCTTAGATGAGATGAAAGTTGGGGGGAATTGCTTCAGGGTTACAATGGCTCTGTTCCCAATGACATTTTTATGAATATCACCAAAGAGTTGCATAATTGGCTAGAGTAATCAGATAAGGCCTTTTATGAATCCACTCAATGCTTTGTAGTCTTACCTGCTGGGAGCTGTTCATGTGAGTGAAGCTTTTGGAAACTAGAAACATTTGAAAAACAAAATGACACAAATGTCCTAAAAGCACCACCTCTCACTGATTTTTTTACACTGAAAAAGAATCATCTTGTCAGATGTGACTTATTTCACACTCTCTACAACAGGAAGATGAATAAAATCTTAACCTATTTGGGTCAGTTTAAGATAGCTTCAATTCAATTAAAAAGAAATTTAAAAAATACCAACTATTGTATCTGCTTCATGTAGATCATAACTTGATGTCATATCTCATTTTTTAGTTTGAATTTTAGGTAAATACTTTAGTGTAAGTTTTAAAAATCAAGTATATTTTAAATTCTTTAGTTGAAAAAATATCCTTTATGGCTGAGTATTCATTAATTATTAATTTTTTTTTAAAATTCAGTTTCTGGTTGCACACCTTAATCAGATATGCTGGACATATCTATGAAGTTAGGTTCTTAAAGTAAGCCCATCTCTGGTGTCATGGAAGGAAAAGGACATTTTTAAAGCCTTTCTTCTTTCATACTCTTCAATTGCCTTATTGTAACTTTTTTTTCCCCTCTCAAGGATGTTCTTGATTTAATTTTGACCTGATTTCACCAAGACAGAAATGAAGTGCAGGACTGTATAATTTACTCAGGCTCATTGCCATCTAAGGACTTTTCTGTGGTACTGTACTTAACATTTTATAGACCAGAAAGAATAGGCTCTGTGTATAAAGAATAGAATTGTCAACCATATAAATGAATAATTTATTCAGAATTCTGAAATATTTACCTTGATGTTTTTTTAACACCATAGATATTTTTAATCTTAATAGATTTTCACAAATCTTACCAAGGAAACTTCAGTTTTCCCAAAAGAGTAGTATATACTTCTCTGTTTCTTAAAGCTGAAAAACCATTCGTAACTTATAATTTGTTTCTATGTATGACAAATGTATTAAGACATCATGGTTTCACTCCAAAATTTCCACTTCTACTTTGTAGAATCTGTCTTCCACATTATCATATTAAAGGCATTTTAGAGCTAGACCATCCATCCTCTTCATTTTGATGATCAAGAAGCTGAGACCTAGAGAGTTCAAATGACTTTTCCAAAATCACAAAATTACACTAATCTAATGTCTAGCTAGTCAGGATCAGAATACAGAACACTTTGAGGTGTAGCACTTTTTTGACTACAATATAATGCTACTCTGAAAACTGAAATCACTGCATTAGACCAAAGGATAAATCTCACAGGTGAAAAATTCTAAGTTCTAAGAAAACACTAAATGTGGTTCTTTCTTCCTATTAATATCAATCTTTTCTTATTTAAATAATTATGTAATGACTAAAATTCAATCTAAAATATATTAAGTGTATGCTATGTATGAAGCACTGTGAATAATATAGAAGTGAAAAAAAATGACCTGGACCCCATCAATATCTTCTTGTCCAATGGAAGAGATAAGACATATATTTATAAACATAAATTGAACAGAAGGCAGAGTGTGATGGAGACAATGAAAGAAATGGTCAAAATTGCTGTAGGAAATTTTAGAAAGAAAAAATTTTAGGCATTCTCAGCAAGGCACAACATAATAGAAATGGTACCTAAGCTGAAGAGAATTTCAGAAGGCAGAAATGATAATTGGTGCATTTATTCTAAGCCTCTTCAGGATGCAAGGAGATAAGCTGGGATCAGGCAAAGTTTTGGCTGGAACATGGAGTACCTGATGGAACTGGAAAGGTAGGCTACAGCCATATTGATGGGGGCTATAAAATGCCCAGGTAAGAAATCTAAATTTTGTTGTAGGGCAATTAGGCAATGAAAGAAATGACATGGTTAGTCCCGTGCCTTAAGATGATTTTGGTACTTGTCTGAAAGATGGATCATGAGAACAAAGTGGGCCAGGCATGAGGTGATGAGGGATTGAACTGAAGTGAGCAGAGTCAAAGGGACGCATGCAAGAGATATGAAAGGAAAATGAAGAGAGCCTTATGCCAAATTGGATGGAGGTCCCAGGTGAGGGACTAGGAAGTCATAGGATCATATAACTAGAGCAGGAAGGGACCTCAGACACCATTGATTCAAATTCTTTACTTTTTTTTTACAGATAAAGAAACAAAGGCATAGGAAAGCTAAGTGGTTTGTCTAGGCTCACATAGGTTCTGAGTATCAGAGATAAATTCTTTAACTTCAGAGTAGGTCCTCTTCCCACAATACCATGCTGCTCTCAAAGATAACTGAGGTTTTGCTCTGGCAGGTCTGTGTGGCCTATGAGAAAGATAGTACCACCAACATAGAGAAGTTGAGAAGAGAAGCATGTCTTTCATGGAAAGATAATAAATTCAAAAATATATAATTTATATCAGTTTTGAGGGGATGTGAAAATTCTGGTGGGGAAGAAACATTCTTTAGCTAGCAAAAACAATACCTTCACATGCTGGCCAATTCATTGATTATGCCGTTATTGCCTGAACTTCAATAGTTCTCTATTTCATAGCTATCTTGGTACATAACTCCTTGAATTATTTTCCCCAAAGCAGTCTATGTTGATAATTTAGCAACATTTGCTTCCCAAAATCTAGTCCAAATTTCTGCTACAGAGTCAAATTCCCCTTAAAGCACTTATTAGATGCAGAGTAGTGTGGAAATGAAATTAGCTACAATTACATAGTTTCTAGCTATATTGAGCTGAAATCTTCCTCCTTATAACACTAAGTATAGTTTATCTCCCTTCCTATGAAATTATCACTTAAGATAACTTTGCAGGAAAAGTGAAAGAGATGTGGATTGTGGACAAAGGAAGTACATGCCACCACCACTAGTTAAGCTCTGTTCACTTTGAGAGTGCTAGGGTCTGCTTTGCTTCAGATTATTCTTCTCATATAGTATTATTGGTCATGCAATCTAACAAGATATCCATGAAACTCAAGAGGTAGCCTGGGGTTCCATATGCAGCTGAGTAGAACAACCAAGTTATCCTTCCTAAATTTTCCCTGGAGTATGCTTTCTAATCCCATGTAAAATTTCCATGGCAAATTTTGCGAAAAAGGAAAATATGATGTTTTTGATCAGCGGCAAGAAGGATGTCTTAAGTTTCAGTTAGCATTACCCTTAGTTCTGGTAAAATCTGGACCTTTATCAAATCCCATCCATAATATTCACTAGCTATCAGTCACAATATCTCTGAGATTCAATTTCTTTATCTCTAAAAATGAGGCTAATATTTTGAGCTTTATCTGAGATAATGGCATGTAAACTCTGCAAATTTTAGAAGTACTACATTAATATAAGTTGTCATTCATGTAATAACTGATGTGAATTCTGCCTTTCGTGGGAATATTCAATCAGCTCTATTCCTACAAAACATCTGAATGCTGCTGACATTAAAAAAAATAACATTAGCCTTTCTGGAACAGATTTAGGAATTTATTTTGTTATTTTGATAAGAATATTTTTTTCAAAGAAGTCAAAGGATTAATTCTCAATGAAGGACAAGCTAGAGCTGATCTAGAAAAGGTAGCATACAGTATTTTGAAATTTCAGAAAAGTACTGGTAGCTCAGTGATATGTTTCTTGAACCAAACACTTTGATGATATAAGTAAATTTTAGTAGATAAAATTATGTATTTAAAGTTACTTAATCTTTGGAAAGTACTCTAACAGAAGCAAAATTCTGTTGTCATACATCCATTAAGAGATTATTAAACTGAAAGTCAATAAAGAAGATAATAGGTGATGAAGAATGTGAAATATTAGAATAGATCATCAGGAAACATTTTGATTTTCCACTAAAAAAACCCCATAATGTTCAAATAAATTCAACATGATTATGATACCTTAAAGCAAAAATAGAGTGTTCTAATATTTTTCAGTGTCTTTTGTTTGGCACAAAATTTAACAAAAAACAAAATGCCATTGTGTTTACTAAAACCAAACGGTACAACAGGTAAGTTCCTAAAGCGCATACAATTATTAACATCAGAAAAACCTAATTCTGATATAAATTTTGCACCGAACACTCTAAACTGTTCATACTGGTCTGGGCAGTGTTTTTTCCAGCATATTTTATAACTAACACATATTATAAAGTTAATTTGTATACCTATATGCATCAATTCTTCATAGAATTAGTAGCTCTTTTAAAATAGGTTTTACATTTAGTATAGTGCATGCAAATTATTTTCACAATTTAGACAAAAATGGAAAACCTTCATACATATCTGATTTTAATTTTAACCAATCATTAATTTTCTGTAGAGCTGTTTTTTCTTGAGTTAATATTTTTGTTAGCTTTTTAATTTTTTCTTCATTCCGCTCTAAATATTTTATCGATTCCGACTGTAAGAAGTCAAGTTTTTCATTTCGACTTTCATCCAAAGGTATGTTTTCACGCATTACAGGGTTGATTCTAAAGTAAGTGTCAGGAGGTAAAAAGTCATCAAGCATTATATGGACTTCTGTTTAAAAACAAAAAGAAATACAAGTTAAAAATAAAACTTCCTAAATGATTGTCTATTAATTTTACCTTTACTTTTTCATCTATGAAAGTTCTGCTTATTTCACCACATACTTTAATTACCAATATTTTAAAAATCAATTTAAAATAAATACCATTAGAAAAGACTCTTCAAAAGAGAATTTATATCTTCTTTTTAAAAATTGTAACTATTTTGAATTATGCAGAAGATGAATTGGGTGGTGGTGGGGAGAATAGAATAACAAAATGAACTAGGCGCATTTTCATCCCAGTTTACTCTATCACATTATTACATTACCAGGCACATAGCCCTCATACCCAGAATGTATTCCTACCTCAGAATTCTCATCTTTCAAAGCTAAGCTTTGACCCTCATTCCCCCTCTGTGCAGCCCCCATCCCTATCTTGAAAATTTCCTTGATTTTCTGTCTTGAAACTTAACCCTGATTTGTGCCTCTAGTGTTCTAGCAGAGTGCCTACTATGTGCCAGGCCTTGTGCTACAGCATTAGAGACACAAATAAAAAGAATGGCATAGAAAATGACCAAATAAAATAATGTTTAAAAGGAAAAAAAAAGAATGACATAATCCCTCCTCTCAAGGAGCTTATATTACCCAGTAGGTAAAACAATACATATATATGTTAGCAGCTATGGACCAGGACAATATTTTAAGCCAACAGTAAACTACTCTGAGTTAACTTTGCCCCAGAATTGATTGAGCTGGGCCAGAGATCTAGGACTCTAGAAGGGAGATCCTCAGAAAATTTCCTTGTGGACTGCTTTTATTTCCTTTCAGGCTTCTTTTATCTGCTTTCATTGTCTCGTGGAATGCTTACTGAATATATTTTTATTAAAGAAAGTGAATTGACTTTCCAGCTCTGAGTGGTTCATCATACAATAGTATATGGAAACATGCCTAGGATGTAAGTATATAAAGTATGAAAAAAGATATAAAATGTATTTAAAAGTTAGGGATGGCATTAGCAGTGGGGACACTCAGAAAAGGCTTCATCAACGTAGAAGATGGAGGAATTAGGTGAGGTAGCAGTATTCCAAGCAATTCCTTTGGCTGGCCAGTACAAAGACAGAGATAGATGGGACATGGAATATACAGGCAATCAAAAGAGAAAAGAACAGATTGGCTAGCCTGCAGAGTGTAGGAAGAGGAGTGATGTGTAATGAAGTTGGAAAGATAAGTTAGGTAAAGGTTGCCAAGGGCTCTGCAAGCTAAATGGAGAAGTTTCTATTTGATTCTAGAGGCAAAAGGAGATAATAGTTTACTGAGAGTGGGAGGGACAAGGTAGATTTGGCATGTACGGAGAATCACTTTGGCAGCAATGTGCAGAATGCATTCGGAGGTGGGGACTTGAGGCAGGATGACCATTAGTAGGCCATGCAATGGTAGGAGAGGTGGTGGTTGTATAAATAGAGCACAGGTTAGGCGGGAGAGAGCTGGAGCTACTTAGAGTTGAGGATAATGCTGAGCTAGTGAACTGTGGGACTGGAAAAATGCAGGTGAATTGGACAGAAATAAGTTTAGAAGGGGGGTGGGTGTGTAGGTGGGGAAGGGAGAAGAGATAATGAATTCCATTTATGAAAAAAACAGAGTTTGAAATGCCTATAAGACATCCAGTTTGCAATGTCCATTAGGCAGCTGGTGATGTGGGCCTGAAGCACAGGAGAAAGATTAGGGCTGGAGAGGCACCTATGTTGGTTAGTCATTGCTCTATTTAAGAGTTTGATATGATCATTAAACCCATAAAGGGAATCAGGTCATGGAAAAAGGGCAGAAAGGTCCAGGACAAAGACTGTTAACCAGTTCTGGTTTTCCTCTTCAAATATCCCTCCAGCTTTCTGACTTCTCCTAGGTCCCCTTCCCTCTCTAAATTGCATTTTAGTTTCGTTTTTTGATGAAGCTTACGATATCATCATGGGGAGCTCTCTCTATAAAAACTCCCTCCACTGATGAGAGAAACTCACCTGGAGCCTATAGCCTATGGAAAGGTCTGGATCACTGAAAGATTAAGTGACTTAACTGTACTCATCCAGCTTGTGGATGGGAGAATCAGAGGATGAGCAAAAGCAACACAGAAAACTAGAAGCACTAACCTTCTGTATCAGTGGCACTGCTGATAACTGTTGACAGTTTGCTTCTCAAGCTTGTTGCTGTCATACTGTAGTTCCTCACATCACCTTCATAACGCCCAGTGCCCAAGGATACTATACATTGTAATGGAGTATCTGGCCAAAGACACTTACATTCATGCATTGCTAAAGCTGTAGGATTATTTAGAAGCAAACCTCCATCCTGAAAGTTAATATTTCAAAACAAAACATGTTGAGAAAATGAAATTTATTTACAAGCAGAAAAATTAGGAAACATGAAAACAAAAATATCTTTTAAATAAGATTAAGAGTAGCCTCCTAAACTACAGATGAATCCTAAAAAGTATAGTGGTTTTAAGAAAAAAATTATTTAACACAGTTTTATTTATGGAGAATTTCTATGTTGGTCCCTCTTCTTTCTGAAACACTACAGATGCAATGGAAAAATAAATGTACCAGCCTAATGAGTAAGTTTCTTATTAAGCTTTCATTTTTATTTACAAAAGCTCTTTGAACTCATCCTGGATCACTCTCAATATTTGGTTCGAACTATTAAAATAAGAGAGTTACTTTTTAAAGGCACATTTTAATGGTTATTTTAGGTTCTACACAAGATTAACAGAAAAATACAGTTATCAAATAAAGCAAAATTTTCCACATGAAACTAAACTGCTTTTAGATTATTTTAAATTTAATTGCATATGCTCAATTTGTCATATCTATTGCTACATAACAAATCACATATAGGCAAAAAGCATTTTGTATTTAATTATTTATTAAGCATTGAAACTTTCCTGAACACAAAATTAAATATATTTGTATGGAGTTTTTTTTTCTTTATGGGTAGCTCTATGATTTTACTGATAGAGAGGGCTTACTGGTAAATAAACTTCCTAAACCAATTTCTTGAAGGAACTCCTTCCCTCTATTTTTTATATAAGGTATTCATTTCAATGGTTTGGTAGAGATCATAAAAACTCATTCATCTGAATCCTACTAAATCAATCTGTGAAGAAACATTTATTAAGCCCATACTATGAAACAGGCACTGTGCTAAGTGCTGGGGATATGAGGGGGAGAGGAAAGTCTCTTCTTTCAAGGAACTCATAGTCTAATGGAGAGACATGTAAATGACTATGCACAAACTCTATACAAGATAAATTGGAACTAATCATCAAAGGAAAAGCACTAGAAGTAAGGCATATTTAAGACAGACCGTGTTAAGTAGGGTCTTTTACTAATGAGTAAGGCTTTTTGAAGCCCTTTCTTTTTTATTTTTTTAAAACTCTTACTTTCCACCTTAGAATCAATACTGTGTATTGGTTTCAAGGCAGAAGAGCTGTAAGGGCTAAGCAATGGGGGTTAAATGACTTGTCCAGGGTCACACAGCTTGGAATTTAGACAGGCTAGATTTGAACCTAGGACCTCCCATCTCTAGGTCTGACTCTCAATTCACTGAGCCACTGGGCTGCCTTCTAAAGTCCTTCTTTGTGATCAGCTACAGTGATGAAACTGGTATCTATGCTCTTAATATTTGTTTCATTAACATTCTCTAAGAGCAGAGGTTTCCAGCTTAAAGGGAAGGAATCTAAGGGCAGATTGTAGTGCTAAAATGACTAAACATTTTCTAGCATAATTCCTCATTATTATATTTGCTTTATATCAAATAACAGATTTCAAATCAAAGTCAACAAAAACAAGACTAACACTGAGAATTTGCTCCAATTGACAGTGAATGTAGCTCAGTTATTATGTGATATATAGCATGTATGAATGAGGTCAAATTTTGAGTTGATGTATGTCAAACATCAAGCTGGGTGTGATCTGCTACCAGTATGGTCAGGAACATGATATATGAATTGTGCCATCAAACTGCTTACAGCAGGTAGATGAGAAATATGTAAACAAAGTTAAATAATCTTTGTGTGGAAGTTAAAAGTACCATGACAGCTGTTAAAATTCTCAGCTGTAGTAATTTTAGTAACTCTAGTATATATTATTTAGTAATCCCAAACTAGTTTCCAAAAAGAACCCACAGCTTAAAAATTTTTTGAAATAACTAAAAAAATGGGTATAGTTTTAAATTTATTAAAATTGATACTTTACATTTTTTATTGCTTAATTTTTGAAGTTAATTTTTTGCAGATTGTCATAAAAATAGTGAAAGGTGGGGGGTTGGAGGGAGTTTGGAAACAGGTGCCCTAGGTTATTGGCTTCAGTTCCTAGGTATTCCTTATTATTAGCAATCCTGGCTGGGTCCCTTGTACACATGGGTATCATAAGAAGTAAACAGCCAAAGTTTTACAAATCTTGGAGGGTTCTTTGTGTCTTGGATACATGCAAGAGTATTTATTCTAGCCACAGGATCAAAAAAGAATGAGATTGGTTAAAGTCAAAATAAAGGAAATTAAGCTTACTATTTTCCATATGGAAAAATGTTTCACCTAATAATTATTTTATGTATATCTAGTTAGATATTTAATGTTTTAGAAAGAAACATTTAATTACCAGCAATGGAATCTTCTTCCCAGAACCCAAAGTATTTTTCCATTAAATCTGAAATGTGATCTGGAAATCATATTTAAATCCACATATTACTTATATAATTTACTCCATTTTAGTAGCTAAAATTTGGGATTGGGGTAGGACTTTATGCAGGAAAATTACTTCAATTTGCAGCTCCTACCTAGGAGCTTCTTAATAAAAACAGCTGAAGAAACATGAACAAGGCTTACACATTCTTTTTCTTTTTTAGCAATCAAGTTGCTATAGATTTTAAAATGTACTGAAATATACTTAACAAAATTTCAAATTAAATTTGTAGACAAATTATGTGAACAAATAAAATCCATAGATATTGCCTCCTCAAACTGTGGAAGGTGAGAAAAATACATACAAAGAAAGGGAAAATATCTCAGTAACTGTTACAGGATTTCTCATAAATTATACCAATTCTTCCCTGTCGTAAACGGTGACCACAATAATTTTTTAAACTAATATTATATTCCTAAACCAATTTCTAAGAATCACATTTAGCATATTACATTTGGTAAAATATTAATTTTTAAATATTACATTTGGCAGACCACAAAGGTTTTGATGATTACCCTCAATCTTATTCAATTTTCTTCATTTTTACTACCCTTAAGACAATCTGTTAGTAGCTATTTCTGGAGCCTGGAGTTTTTACTCCACTCTAAGTTGGTAGAGCAGTTTTTGAAATAGACAAAAGGACAGATTAGTTTCAAGGCTATAGCTGTAGGTCAGATACTATCAAGCTTTAGAAGCCCCACTGCCTCCCGCTATTTCCTGCCACTTCTGCCATCCACACAGTTCCCCATGCTCTTGCCACTGCTGCCTCCCAACCACTGCCTGAGGGTTTGAGAGCTGTTTAGAAGCACCTTGTTTTTCCTGTACAGAAGGGTGAGATCTAAATCCCATTTTCTCCTCTTAAACTGAAAACAGCTGGGTAGCCATTACTTGCTGCAGCCTGGTAAGCTGGATGTTCTTTTAGCAACAATTAGCCTCCTCAGGACTTTCACCTTCCTGATTCCTTTTACCTGGGAGAAAAACCCTGTCCCCACAAGCTACCATCTCACATCCTCGAATCCCAGAGGGTTGAAGGAAGGTAATAAGTTCAGCTCAGTCTTTTTTGTTATTAGAAGGTATTAATTATTGGGCTAAATTAAGAAAGTTTAGCCATTATCTTACTCCTAGAAGTCTGTCCTTTCTTTAAGGCCTTTCCTGAACCTCCATGTGTCTCTAGCATTAGCTTAAATAGGAGGTGAAACACTAGGGAGCCAAGAATCTTTATGAAGAGTGTGTGTGTGTGTGTGTGTGTGTGTGTGTGTGTGTGTGTGTGTGTGTGTGTGTGTGTGTGTGTGTGTGTGTGTGTGTGTGTGTGTGTGTGTGTGTGTGTGTGTGTGTGTGTGTGTGTGTGTGTGTGTGTGTGTGTGTCTGGAATCAGAGAGTGAAACCTTTGACTTCCCAGATCCTGATGTTTTTACCCCAGTTATCCCAGGCCATTCTCCCCCCATGATAATGAACCTCATGAAGGTTGGAAACATGTATCATGATTGCCTCTTAGACACTGGAGCTTTGAAATCAGTATAGGTGAGTTAACCTGATTCTGAATGCAATTTATAGGCTCTTTAAATGTAGTTATCACCAAATATGCTTATCCATTCACAAAAACAGTCACTTTGGCACCCAGGGCATTGTAGACTCTAGTAAAAGAGTATGAATAACCCCTGATATAACTACCATAGCCTCTAAAGTATGTGCAGTCTGCCCCATCTGTCAAGCCTATAACCAGCATGCCTTTCGTGGCAAAGCTTTTTCTGTGTGTCTTCTGGCTTACACACCTTTTGAGTATTTACAAATTGGCTTTATCACAATGCCAAAGGCTAGACATTATAAATTTTGTTTGCTCATAGTGTATCAGCTGACCAGATGGCCAGAGTGTTTCCTAGGGCATGAGCAACAGCAGCTTTTGTTGCCGAGATTATTCTTTGCTTTGGTCTGCCAACACGTATTAATTCAGGCAGGGGAACTCATTTTACCAATTTGGTTCTGTCTCAGATTTATTCTGGTTTGGGGATCACTCTCAAATTCCATGTACCATATCATCCCCAGAGTTCAGGTCAAGTTGAGAGAATGAGCAGAGATCTTAAAACTATGATTTAAAATTGTGCACTGGGAAATCACTTAAAATGGCCTGAAGTTCTCCCTCTAGCCCTCTTTTATTTTCAAAGCAGACCCAAGGTAGATCTATACATCTCACCATTTGATTTGCTTTTTGGACATCCCCATATACAGGCTAAGCCTTTTTCTCCTGCATACACATCATTCCTAGGGGGAGACACTTCTATTGCTTCATATATATATAGGGAATACATATCAAATCACAAGAACTCCAAGAATTCAGACCTGCTGTACAAGCAGGACCTAAAGACTTCTCACTCCATGACTTACACCCAGGAGACAAAGTGTACATAAAGAACTCCCAGTGCACTTGGGAAACTCAGCCTGCCTGGGAAGGTCTGTTCCACATCCTGTTAACCATTCCAACAGCTATCAAAATTGGAGAAAAGGACTCTTGGATTCATTGCTCACATGTGAAAAGGGCACCTTCTATCAATACTGATTAACTGTATCCTGTATTACAATTTTTTTAATTTTAATTTTTACTCTTCCTATGATTGGACCAGAGATAATACCATCATAAAAGTTCATAGACAAGTTGGTCACAGTTTTGGCTGACACATTGTCAGGGAATGTGAACTATGAATTTTTAATTTAAAAACATTTTTATTATTGTTTTTCTTTTATTTGCAATAGGATATTTTAATTTTCTTTCTTCTCTTATTTTTTGGTACTTGAAGTACATGTAACTAGTATTAATGGTTTTTTTTATATTGAAGAATAAATTTAAACTATCCATTAGCCCTAATATCAATGCAAACCCAAAAGCTTTAGGCTATAGAAACCTGCTATTGTTAAGCATTATGGGACTGTTACTAATAATAATTGTGTCTGATTTCAGAAGAAGGGATCACAAAAGAGCCGCTGTATAGCCCCAAGAAGCACAAGGTCAAGGAGACCAACCAATCCTGGTGGGATTGATGAAAATCTGCACCAAGACAGAGGACTTGTTTTGAGATTCAAGGAAGTGGTTATTTGACATTGTTAGGCGCAGGATTTCCCCATGTCAGATCTACTTCAGTTTGGCTGCTGTTTTGACTCCCCTATCCCTGAGAGTGAAGGTAAAATAAAGGAATCATACTTCCCTTTTATTTCAAAATCTAGTCCCTTTTCTCTCTTTATGGTATGTCAATTTTCTGTAGTCCTGGCTACCAATGGGTAAGAGCTATATTGCTAATTGGGCCCTGATTCAAGGACCTGTTATGGGCTTATTCTTACTTATTCAGAATTTTTATGTACAACTTATTTTGATATTTTTCCCCAACATTTGATTTTTTTCTCTTATTTTTTTTTAATGTTTTTGGATTTTCTTTGAAAATTGATTCATATACCCCACAACTCAACCATGTATCCTAGGTTGATCTGCGTGTTGGTCAACACTATAATAATTATAATAAAAACTTTGCTATATATGCAGTTGGAGCTGAGGTAATGAACTCTATTTCTGATGATGGATTTAGGGCCTGCCAAATGTAATAAAGTAATTTAAAACTTGTAATAATACTCATTATTAATATATATTGATCTGACTGCATTGGTATTGATAGCTTTAAGTTTCTAGCTATATTGATAAATGAAAGCTTTCAGGGCCAAGCTGGTTTAGGAGGTGGATGAATTGGCTGGAGGCAGCTTGATCCAACCTTATTTATTTTCTTTTAGAGTAGGGAGAGTAAAAGTAGGAAATAGAAAACTAAACAGGAGATCTCTTATATTTCTAGCACTAATATTTGTCTAAATAATCACCCACACCAAAATCTACTCCTCAAGGAGTATCTTCTTGTTTGATAGAAGCCAAACTTAACTTATACTCACTATCTTAAATTATTCACTATCTAGCTAAACTTAAACTAAAAGTAATCTTTATCTTATTGAAGTAATTTATCAAACTGAACTTATCAGATTTCCCTTCACAGAGAACCCTAAAAGCAGCTTTTTTATCTGCTCAACTTTAGCCTATTAGAGATACTATTGCTTTCTGGCACCACCTTGTGGATCCTAACAGGAAAACTTCAGAACACACCCTTTTCTTTCAGCTGAATATAAATCTTTCTACTTCAAAGTAGCAGTTCTTAATTCATTAAAGATCTTCTTAAACTTGAGAGAATCGCCCAGCAATCTGCTTCTCAAGAAGTCCAAGAGTTTGTACTTCAAAGTCTTATGGAAAGTAGGCCCTAAAGTTGGACCTCTCTCACTTAGAGTGCTGAGAAAGGAAAAACCCTCTGTCACTCCACTATTAAATACAATCGTAAGTTTCTTCTTCTTTAGCCTTCTAAATTATATTAAATTTCTTCTTTTTAATCTTCAACCATCACCAATTATCATTCCCAGAGAGAGATAAAATTCACCTCTGTTCTCACAGAACACAGAAGCCCAGAATTCCCCCTTCACTGACCTCTATCCTCTTGGATTAAAGGAGCCACACCCAATATCTCTGTCTTCCCTACTTAAAGGGAAACAGAGCAAAATACAAAATCCCTGCTCTGAACTGAAATCCTTGTTTCTAACTATACAGAATAACCTAAATAAATTCCTATCCCAAAAATACCCTCCTCAAGGGGGGAACAAGGAGTGTATAATTTTCATAAAATACAAAATTAAAAAAATTTTTTGAGAGAAATTTCAGGAAAAGAAGCTCACTAACTCCCTGAATTAAGAGTGAACTTTTTGAAAAAGGCACCATAAAGAAGCCTGCAGAAACCACACATTGCATCAAAGGATCCAGAATGAACTTTGGGATGTAGTGAATCAAGCTGAAGGGGGTTGAACACATTTACTCAGAATGTAAGCTCTTATGGCTAAAGGAGATTGCCTCCTAAGGCAGATCACCTAAAAGATCACCTAAGGTAGGTGATTCATATCTCTCTCTCTCTCTCTCTCTCTCTCTCTCTCTCTCTCTCTCTCTCTCTCTCTCTCTCTCTCTCTCTCTCTCTCTCACATTTGGTATAATATTAATTTTTCAATATTACAAATGTTAATCTACAGAAAAAATTGTTTTTACAAAACCAAGTTCTTTTCAAATATCATAAAAGCTCAAATACTTTACTGACATTAACTTAATCTTCTATAATCAGATATTACTATGTCTGTTACAAAGGAGGAAACTGAGAAAAAACTTTATGGTATGAAATTCTATTAGATTTCTATTTCTAAATACATTCTTCATTTTAAGTGACTATCCAATCTTATAAGAATTTGTTGTTTAAATTCATGAACTTATTAAACAGAATTAAAAAACCTTGAAATATGTTTACTAAAACAGAGAAAAAGAATGCCAATTAATTAATTGGAAATCAACAATTAAGCATCCACTATGTGTGCTCACTATCTCTTGGGGATGTCAAGAAACTGAATTCACTATAAATCTATATCCTATGTGCAAAGTCAAACACTAATCATCACATATTCATCATTTTTTTACATGAATTAAGTACATGATCATGTACATATTGTACATGAATCAAGTTTTGAAAAAAATAATTTGTGAAGCTTACAGGCTTATTAAATTTAATTAATGTTTTAGTTATTTGGCCATTATATATTCTTATAAAAACTCTATGAAGGATACAGTCACTCTTCCCATTTTCGCCTTCCCTAATTTCTGGGTTTAATTTTGGCAATTTCTTTTTAAATTCCATTTTAAATTAAAATGTACAATAATCCAAGTTAGAGCTTACTTGATGAAGGTCTTTTCCTAGTGTATATTCTGCAAAGTAACCTGGTGCAGCAGATGATGCTCGAATAGCTTGCCATACTTTGTGATGACATCCTCCCAAATAGTGTGACTTGGATCCAGGAAAAAGATCATAGTTCCTGAACACAAATGCCTTTGGTTGTATTCCTCGGTTTACAACAGTACTTACTGCAGCCACCTATTAAAAATTAAAAAAGAAAAACAGATATTATAAGACTTATTATTTATAAGATGGAGAATATTTTTTCTTTTATCTAATATATGCTTATATATGGAGAAATAAAATTTAAGAAAACTTCTGAAAAAGCAACTACAAGAAACATAGATCAAAGGGTTATTTTGTCCATCTGAATATGGCTATCAAAGAAATAAACACTAGTACACATTGCTAAAACTTTTGAATAATAAGTGAATAATAATTGAGTATATTTCTTTTTTCTTTCTTTTTTTTTTTAACCCTTACCTTCCATCTTGGAGTCAATACTGTGTATTGGCTCCAAGGCATAAGAGTGGTAAGGGCTAGACAATGGGGGTTAAGTGACTTGCCCAGGGTCACACAGCTGGGAAGTGTCTGAGGCCAGACTTGAACCTAGGACCTCCCATCTCTAGGACTGGCTCTCAATCCACTGAGCCACCCAGCTGCCCCCTATAATTGAGTATATTTCAAAAATGGGGTATCACTATATTCATAATGGCATTTCACAAAATCATCTTTCTGATCTTTGACACAAACAGCATTTTATACATTGATTTTTATAATAATATTCTTTAGGAATATGATGAGTCAATGTTAATTTAAAGAGAAAAATAAAATTGTGTCACTGGTAATTCTAGACTTTAGAAAAATGGAATTCTGACAAAAAGATGTAGATTAATTTAGCAAAACTTTTTAAAATTAGTTAAGATGTGCTGATTATCTGTAATATAGTTGCAGATTTTTTCCAAATACTAATTTATTTTGCTATACTTCTTAAATCAAGCCTACACTCTTGAATTCCTACCTACTTTTCACAAACTATTATTAGTGTGTCACTAATTATAGGAGGAACCTGGTGAAAAAAGATTCAATTAATAAAGTTAAAACCGAACCTGTTCCTAGAAAAATACATCAAAGTGGTATTTGTCTTACTGATTGTGAGTCAATGTCATTATTATCTTTAAAAAGGGGGAATGCATCATAAAAAGTAATCTACATTGTTTCCCTCTGGTTAAATATCTACATAAAAACAAAAAGTTTGGCTGGGTGGTAAGATGTTGTGTTTTAGTCCTTTCAGTCATGTCTAACTCTTCAGAATGCCATTTGGGGTTTTCTTGGCAAAGAAACTAGAGTGGTTTGCCATTTCCCACTCCAGTTCATTTTATAGATAAGGAAACTGAGCCAAATGAGGGTTAAATGACTTATCCAGAATCACGAAGCCAGGAAGTATATGAGTTGGATTTACACTCAGGTCTTTCTAACTCTAGGTCTAGTACTCTATCCACTGTGTTGTCTTGCTGTCCAATAAGATATAATCTCTGACTAACTGAAAGAACTCAATGGAATTCTGTCCCTAACATGAATCACAACTTCTACTCTAAACTTTATTAATGTAATAAGCATAAGGCCTAATTCCCAAACATTCCTTTCCTCTGCTACTCTCAGCCTCTTTTAACTCAAATCCCATATTGAAAATCTCCATTTTCAGAATAACAAAGTCCCAGAATCTCAGAGTCAAAAGGGACATCACAGGCCATTTAATCTAACACCTCCCTAAATAAGAATCCTTTGAAAAGAATAATTGATGAAACATCCTTTAGCTTTGCTTTAAAACTTAGCATGAGGAGGAACTCTCTTTCTCTTTAAGTAACACATTTCCTTTTTTGGATAGATATGCCAAAAGTTTTGATTTCCACCAAACAATCTTCCCTCTGTACAATGTCCACCATTTATTTTGGTCAATTCCTTTGCCAAAAAGGAGTCCTTCAAATATCTAAAGACAACTATCTTATCACTCCTAACTCTTCCTAGTTCTGGGCCAAATATTTCTAGTTCCTGATCTCAAGGCCTGTCACCATCCTAGCTAGTCACCCTCCTCTAGATTCTTTTCATGTTTTCAATGCTCTTCCTAAACTGAGGCATTTATAACTAAAGATAGCAATTTAGATGTTCAAGATGATAGAGTAATGGTAGGGACTCTTTTGAATTCTACCAAATACCCCTCCAAACAACTTTAAAATAACATCTCAAAACAAATTTGGGAATAGTAGAACTAACAAGACAATGGGGTAAAACAATTTTCCAACCCAAAACAACTTAGAAAGGTCTGTCTCATCAAAGTGAAAGTGAGCATAGTCTAGCACAGACTATACCCCAGTAAGCCAGCACCAAGCCTTGGGAATGACTGAATAAGCAGCAGAAGCTTCCAGTGCTCTCAACCCACAGCTATTAAGGAGTCAGATAACTGGTCAGATGGAGATTACAGGTGACCTTTTGCTGGTACTGGGAGCTGGACTGATATATTGCCCATACATGGCTCCAGGTCATAGATACAGGGAAAGAAGGAGCACTAGCACACTACAGTATGTAGCCACAGAGGAGTGGAGACCCTCCCTCATCACAGTTTCAGAGAGGAAAAGAGTGGTTGCAGTCACTTAATAGGCAAGAGCACAGCCCAGGAGACAACTTGACCACAACTCACTTCTACTATGTTAGAAGAACTAAAAACTTATAGAACCCCAGAATTAGCTCTGAAAACAGAACACCAAAAATCTGAATCTTGGGACAGTGTTCTCCCCACTCTGGGATTAAAGCCTAACTTTAATATAAAAGTAAAAGTCAAAAAATAGGCTGGAAAAATTAGCAATCAAAAAAAGAACTTGACCATAAAAAGTTAATATAGTGACAGGGAAGATCAAGACACAAACCCAGAATAAGACAACAAAGTCAAAACAGTTATATCCAAAAACTTTCAAAGAAAAATGTGAACTGGTCTCAGGCCAAAATAATTCCTGGAAGTACTCGAACAATACCTTAAAAAACATAATGGGAGAAATGGTAAAAGAGGCACAAAAATCCACTGAAGAGAAGAACTCCATAAAAGAGTAGAACGGGCTAAATGGAAAAGAAGGGGCAAAAGCTCACTAAAAAAAAAAACTGTTTAAAAACCAGAATTAGCCAAGTGGAAGCTAATTATTCTATGAGACACTAAGAAACAGTAAAGCAAAATTAAAAAACTGAAAAAAAAAAAGAAAAAATGAGAAATATTTTACTGGAAAAACAACTAAACTGGAAAATAGATACAGGAAAGATTTTTTTCCCCCAAGTCTCAAACAATGCTCTTTTATTTTTGTTAAATCTTGTACTGGAATCTAGCCTTACACAGCCAAAAGACTAGGTTCTAAAGATGTAAGAGAAGTTCACAAATGCATGTAATCCATGCCCACCAAAGGAAAAAAAAAACACAATAAATTGAGGAAGAGATTTTTTTTTTTATAACCCTTACCTTCCATCTTGGAGTCAATACTGTGTATTGGCTCCAAGGCAGAAGAGTGGTAAGGGTAGGCAATGGGGGTCAAGTGACTTGCCCAGGGTCACACAGCTAGGAAGTGGCTGAGGCCGGATTTGAACCTAGGACCTCCCGTCTCTAGGCCTGGCTCTCAATCCACTGAGCTACCCAGCTGCCCCCAAGAGATATTATTTTTAAATGTCATGCTTTCCTAATACAGCATAATACAACACTGAGAGAAACAACCCAGAATAAAGGATTAGGTTGGAACTCTAGCATACCTATGTTAGATTTAAATTAATATAACTACCCAGTTATTAAATATATAGTTTATTAATAAAAGGGTAGAAAATTTAAATCTCACTGCCTTACTCTTAAGATCTCAAACCACTTGTGCGTAGAGTCCATTTATCTTTCTCCCCTTCATCTCTCTCTCTAGTTCCCGTGTCCATCCAAGAAGTCCAGAAAAGACCTGCCCCCTACCTTTTATTGATGTACAGCCTGAACATGGAGGAGGGGGAAGGGATAAGATTCCCTTGGCACACCTAACATGAATTATTTAAATTCAAAAGAGTTGATGGATGGGAGCTGGTAGCCAATTGTCATAAAACTGATTGGTCTCTTATAGCAAAATCTCAGGCATGGGTGCCCTGAAGGATGGGAATTGTGCAGAGGCAAGCAGTATATTCTAATGAAAAAGAATAGTGGCTCTGGATTCAGATTATGGAGGCTAGAGACTGGACCTGCTCTGAGTTCAAAATTCCACCCTCAATTTTTTCCAGTTGTGTAGCCATGGTCAAGTCACCCAATCTCTCCAAGCCTCTGCCTCCTCTGCTAATTTAATTTCATTTTTAAAAAATAGTTAAACTTGGTATTCTCTATTCCCTTCTAGTTCTATATTTATGAGCCAATTTTATAGCCCAGGAACACAGAAGAGCTTTTTTTCTATTTCTTTCTTCCTTCCTTCCTTTCTTCTTTTCTTTTTTGTTGCAACTAACAAGGAACCTGAAACCCAGAAGAGATAAATTTCTAATTATTGGATCATGGAAAGCCATGATAAAAAAAAAAAAAGAATCTAGATATAATCTTTCAACAAATTATCAAAGAAACTGCCCTGATATTCTAGATCCTGCAGGTAAATCAGGAATTTAAAGAATTCACTGATAAATTCATGAAAGAAACTGTGAAAGGGAATTTTCCAGTTGCCATATCACCGATGAATCATATGAAGCATATGGTCTAAATCTTCATATTTTTCAGGTAAACTGTTTAGCCTCTCACCCCACAACTTATAATTGTAATATATTTTTAATTTAAGTCTAAGACTTTAATTTATTTTTATTAAATTTCACCTTTTGGCTTGGTATTCTAATTTGTTAAGATCTTTAATTTTTATTAGCTATGCCTCTCAGTTTTATCATTTTAAAATCTGATAAATATGACATTTAGATCTTTATTCAAGTCATTAGTAAAAATATTAAATAGCATAGGGTTAAACTAGGTCCCTAAAACACTTCATTAGAATTATCTTTCCAAGTAGAAATTGGAGTCATTTCAAACAGCGCCAAATCCACCTATGGGAGATAACAAAAAAACAACTACATGCTAACAAGATAAATTGGAGACAATCTCAAAAGAAGGAATTAAGATTAAACAGGACTGCGAAAAGTAGAACTTTATCTAATATTTGAAGGAGTCCAGAGAAGTCAGAAATCAAGATGAGGAAGAAAAGAGTTTCAAGGGAATTGGGGCAGCCAATGAAAATGCATGATATCAGGAAGTAGGAGTATTTAAGAAGGAACTAGTATCAGTGTATTATAGACTAAGTGGGCATGGGGAGACAAGGGAAGAAGTAAGGTATAAGAAGCCTAGAGAGGTAGATGATAGTCAAGTTATAAAGGGCTTTAAAAACTACATAGAGCTTATTTCATCCTGGAGGTATAGGAAACCCCAAGGATTTACTGAATAAGGTAATGAATGACATGATCAGATCTGCCCATAAGGAAGATTCACTGGACAGCTGAAAAGATGGACTGAAGTACGGAAGATATAGAGGCAGAATCAGAATCATAAGGCCACTACAATAGTGAAGCAGGGAAGCAGCCAGGAGATAGGGAAAGATGGGCAATAAATAAGAGACTGGATATGATAAAGCAGTGCTGGTGAAGCGACGTGGCATGTGTGCATAGTTGGCAGTCAAGGAGCTGCTCTGTTCCCACTCTTCCAAGTACCTGAGGAAATTTTTTGCATGTCCTGCCCTCTGTCCAGCTGCCCAAAGCAAGCATTTCCTCCCTCTGCTCTCTCTGGTAATGTGGGGGCTCATAGACACCTCAAATTTACCCACTGGGCACTCAAACTTGGAAAAGGCTAGCCAAGGCTATGATAGAGGAAGCACTCTTCTGGAGAAGAAAGAATGGAATGAGCTCAGTTGTGTGTGTAGAGATGTTTGCCTTGCAAGGAGAAGGGACCCTTCTTCATGGGAGACAGGTGAAGAAAGTAATAATAGCAAATCATTTTGAGTGGTACAAGATGAGAAGATGGAGGTCCTGATGAAGGCAATTTTTTCAGTGAAATATGAAACAAAATTCTCAGTTGTGAGAGTGGGGAGAAGTCACTCTGGGGAGGTTTGAGGAGAGACGAAAAAGTTTGGAAAAGTTCCTTCAGTGAATGGGCTAGAAAATCAATTGGAAATAAGTCAATAATCACACTCACAATCAATTAAAAGCAGAAATAAAAGGATTCAAATATTTTGCTAAAATTTAAGTAAATTTTATCCATTGTAATCCCTTGAACTGCCAGAAAAGGAAATAAGGTTGCACAATGATGGCAAACCTATGCCACGTAGAGCACTCTCTATTAGCACATGGGCCACCCTCCCAAACCCCCTCCCCCAGCCTTCTGAGTTTTTTAATAGAAAGGTAAAGGGACTTGAGCAGAGCTACTTCCCTCCCCTTCTTCACTGTACCTGATGACATTTTTTTCACATCCCCCACCCCTCTGCCCAGCAGCCCAATAGGAGTGCATAGGGGGTAAGGTGGGTGGGTCATGGCAGCAGAGCTGGAGGGGAGTGGAACCCTTGGGCCACTCCTCTTCTTTCCAAGCATGCCTCTCATCACCTACACCTCTGCCCAGCAGCCCAATGGGAGTGATTCCTCCATCCTGTCTAAGGTAAAGAGGGTGTAGAATGTGACATGGCATTCAGTCTCTGATGGGGGGCCGGCACAGCACTTGGTCTAGGGGGGTGGGGCCTGGCACTCTATCTCTAAAAGGTTTGCCATCACTGATCTAGAATATAATGCTTTTTTTCCCCCCCTGTTATACTACTCTACACCAATTTTTTTGGCAGCTAGATGGCACAGTAATAAAGTACCAGGCCTGGAATCAGGAAACAAATGTTTCAAATCTAGCCTCAGACACTACCTATGTAACCCTGAGCAAGTTTCTTAACCCTTGATGCATCAGTTTCCTCATCTGTAAAATGAGCTAGAGAAGGAAATGAAAAACCATTGTAGTATATCAAGAAAATCCTAAATAGTGTCCCAAAGAATTGGTCATGACAACAGACCATCATAAATTTTACCACTTTATAGCACTTTTTTAAAAAATCAGGTATTTATAAAACCTGGTTAGAACTGGGATTTGAAGGAAGTATTATTCTGAAAAGCTCTGTTATTTCTTCCCCATAAAAAGTACTTATAAATAAAACATTTTTCTATACTTTCACAATCATATGACTCTACACTTACCTTAGGACACTTGGGATTTCTTGCTGTTTCAATCATTAGATTAGATCCCAGCCTGTCCCTTTATAAAATAAGAAATAGCAACTTATATCAAAGGAATTACATTTTAGAAGGTTGGTGATAAAAAAAATCTATTTTAAAATCCATTTAAAATTAAAAATAAAATAATAAAATTTTAAAAATTCTAATTAAATTACATTTTAAACTCTCAATAAATGAACAAGTATTTTCCAAACAATATTATTATGCACCAAAATATTGGGAGATAACAAAAAATGCTATTATTCTTTCTCTTTATGGAACTTTAAAATTTAATAAAGGAGATAAAACCAATACATATGAATCAATTCTTCAAGCCCCAAGTATTTTTGTTTAGAGGAAGGATACATCCTCTTACTTAAAAAGAAAAACTACTTCATTTAAGGATCCTCATAGTCAAGTATATAAAGGCCATCAAGTAAATATCTCTTAGTTGAATAATAAAATCAAGAAAAGCTGTTATGCAAATTGCTCATTCAATTAAATTAGCTCAGTTCTAAAATTTGCCTTCTATCACATTTAATCCTATCTTACATTATGGAAATGTGAGCCATTCTACTAAATTTCAAGGAAATAAAGGTTTTAGAAGATAAAATAGGTGAAAAAGAACTTAGGGGTAAAAAAGACCAAATTATTAGTGGCAAATGTAAAAAGTAAGTTACTTAAGAATTGAGCACTATACTTTGTACTACATATATTCATATATTTTAGTTCCAGTATACACCTGAATAATTTGTGTGCTGGTTTGGTAGTGTTTTTTTAAAGCCTTTTATAAAGAAACCTTATACTAGTTTAAATATAAAAGAGACCTTTGAGAAGGACCAGAATTCGCTTCTTCTGGACTTGGCACCATGCCGCCTTTGGGATCAATAATAAATCAGACAGTCTTTTAATGGGGAAATTTCTTTTCTCAGATTTCTCCAATACGCAAATATGAGGTAGTGAAGAGGCACCCTTTAGCTCAGCTCAGCTCTAATGGTGGTGCGGTAATCACTTTCTAAGTAAAATATGATTTAAGCACCAAGGGGCTTTGAAAGTATTTGTCTTAGTGTTGTTTAAATCTTTCTTCTGAACTAAGAATCCTCATTTGGATAGTAAGGCTAAGGTAGTGAGATATCAAAACAGCTGGTCTGAGCACAGGAAAGACCTGGGTTCAAATTCCACTTCTGACACTACTAGCTATGTGAATAACTCTGAGGCTTTTATCTGTAAAAATGAGAATAATAACTTTTCTAGCTACTTCACATCACTGTTAGGAGAATCAAATAAGATAATATATGTAAAATATTTTGCAAAACTTACAACTACTGTAATATTAAACAGAATTTACCATATAAGTGTTAATCAGCTGAACATTCAGAAATTAGATTTTATTATCAACTCTAAAGATAATGAAATCAATTAGGTAAACATTTTAGTCTATTTCAGTCTTGATGGGGTTATAAAAATTAACCCAAACTTTTTACTTTCCTTGCTACTTTTTTTTTTAAACCCTTACCTTCCATCTTGGAGTCAATACTGTGTATTGGCTCCAAGGCAGAAGAGTGGTAAGGGCTAGGCAATGGGGTCAAGTGACTTGCCCAGGGTCACACAGCTAGGAAGTGGCTGAGGTCACATTTGAACCTAGGACCTCCTGTCTCTAGGCCTGGCTCTCAATCCACTGAGGTACCTGGTTGCCCCCTCCTTGCTACTTTTTATATGAAGCAGCTTACTTTTTTTCAGGCTTGTTTATTTTTGGTATTTGATTGGGTTAAGAAAATGTTGCAGCCAAGAGTAACCCCAAATTAATGTGGTAGGACACACTCCTAATTACAAGTAGTATAATTTATTTTTTTAATTTAAATTCTAAATAGGAAACCTTTAAAGGATTTTTTCTTTTTAAATTTTTAAATTTTAGGACAGTGGACTTGACTTTATAATTAGACCTAAGTCTATATTCTACCACTAATAAATCATATTAGGTCTGGTAAATAATTTCATTTCTTTGGGTAAAAGTGCTTATTCATCTATAAAATAGGGATGAGGATCTGTTCACTATATAATTTTAAGGAAGCTGTGAGGAAAATACTTTTTCAAACTTTAATGTGTTACAATATATGACCTATTATTTTAAAAGAAACTAACTGCTAGCAATGTTAAACTATATATAATCAAAAATATTATCAAATCTTACAGGGAAAAAAAACTAATTTATGCATTTAGAAGGCACAGAAAAAAACTAATTTTTCTTCTGGCAATAGTCTGATACAACTTTTGCACATTCTATAGCTTCTCAGGAAACTATATCTACATCATTTCTAATTTTTTTTATCACTTAGTAAATAAAAATCATCATGAGTTTATCACTTAGTAGTTTATCACTTAGTAGATAAAAATCATCATGAGCAAATTCTAAAAGTATTTCAGTTGTTTTTATTTCAGATATTACTTAAAAATGGAAAAATCATTACAAATGTTTCAAATTATACTTTTCAGGAAAATAGAAGTGATAATTACATGACAATCTATGGATAATTATAAATTAAAATCAGCCCACCAAAACTCAGTTTTCTCTGAAGATACTAAGTGCCAGGAACAATAAGCTTTTCTAAAAGGTAACAAATATATCACTCATATCTGAGAACTTCAAGTAAAAATTTATTGAAATGACATATTCAAATGGCAACTTACTTAAGTATTCTTTCCCAGGTTTCACTGTCATAAAATTCATGTTTCCACCCCATTTTGACTGTTCCGATAATGAGATTCTGTGTAAATACATCTGTTCCTAATTTTCTATAAAGTTCCTCACAATCATCCAGATCCATGTGAAATAATCCCACCATGAAAGCTAATATGGCACCTAAAAGAAAAATGTCAATGTATAAAATTTGTGTTTTTCAAGAAAAAAAGTATCAAATTTTAATTAAAACTGAAGAAATTATACACATACCTTCCATTAAGTAACATATGGGAAACTTCAATAGACAGATTTGCTAGAATAATTACATAGCTTTGATAGTTGAATGTCTCATCTGACAAACCTACCAACTCATTCCTTTAAATTAGACCAAGGAAGTTTTGTAGGTATATAGAATGATTTTTTAAAAAGCTAATTTACAATTAATAACAAGCAACTACTGCCACCTAGTGTGTCTTAGATTGAGGCTAAGCCAACCAAAAAAAATAAATAAAGGAGAGAACTATAAAAATATTTTAAATTGTCAATGAATAAACTGGAATGGTGATAACTGGGATACAATTGAGAAAAAAAATAAAGAAAACATTTTTTCTAAATGCATAAACCATACCATATTACCATAACTAGCAATATCAAATTCTCTCTGAACTCTGAATGTTATGCTGAAAATGCTTGTTACTATGACATGGTATCATTAACTTAAGAGAAATGTCATTTCATTATTGAGATTGCTGGAAAGAAAAAAAAAACAACCATCCCTACGTAAACTATATAGTAATTGCTTTACTATATAAATCTAAGTTCTAAGAAAATATGTGTTCATTAAACTTGCCAAAACTGTGAAAGAAATTATAAAAATACAATAAACAAAAAAGATGACTTAAATGTATAAACAAAGGAGAAAAAAGATCCACTGAGGCAGTGGAGATATACTGAACAGTAGGACAGAAGGTAGAAAACTGTGAAATAGAGGAGAACTGGGAAGAAAGATCACTAGAGCCTAAGTAACAGATGAAGCAATTCCTAAAAAGGAGGGAGTAGGGCCTCCTGATGAGAAAATAGTTGCTTGTGCTTCAAAGAAAGATTCAGGCACATATGTGCCATCTGGTGGGCATATAAGATACAGAGGAAGAAGAGAAAAATAGTAGTGGTCATGGTACAATGGAAAAAAATATGGATGTGGAGTCAGAAGACAAGAATCCAAAACTCTGTCTCTTACTTCCTGCGGAATTCTGGGTAAATTCCTTAAACTCCCTGGGCCTCAGCTTCCTCATCTGTAAAATAAAGGTGTTAAATCAGATGACCTCTGAAGTCCTGCCTTAGATCAATACCATAAGAAATTCAAAATGAATACTTGACCTAAATATTCAAGATCATATAAAAATTTAAAAGAGACATAGTTCATTATCCCATAGAACCCTAGCTAGTGAATTAATTTTTAGCTAAACAAGAGATCAAGGCAAGGACAGATGATAAACTTGATCATTTTGATCACATAAAATTGAAAAAGTTTTGCAGAAATAAAATTAATCCACCTGGGAGAAGGGACTAGGTCAATTAGGAAAAAAATATTTTAAATGAAATATCTGATAAGAACTGATATTTGTAAGACCAAAAGGCATGTCTCAATAGATAAATTGTTAATAGATATGACCAGTTCTCAAAAGAATTACAAACTATTAATAGTAAACACATGAACCAATGCTGTTTCACTATGAAAATTGCAAATAAAAATCCTGAAATGAAAATTGCAAATAAAAAACCTGAAATTTCACCTCTACATAGCAAAATGAATTCTGCCATCTTTGCCAAGATTAGAAAGGTTACAGAAATGAGGGTATGCTACTGTATTGCTGGTGGACCTTTCAATTGGCCAACTTAGTGGATACAATGACTGTATTTAACGTAAGATGGAATTGTGCGGGAAGTGGCTAAAATTCCTATTCCCTTTGAACAGAAAATTCCACTTCTACCTATATGCTCCAAAGTCAATTACAAAAATAAAAACTCCATATAAATAAAAATATTTACAGAATGGTTAAATTGTAGTACATGAATGTAACAAAATATTATTATGCTCTGTAAAAGGGAATTCTTAATTCCTTTCTTCTAATTTAACTGGGGACCTGGAGGTCCTTTTACCATAGAGAGTGAAAGGAAGTAGAAAGGAGAGACAGAAGTGAGGTAGGAAGGGGATATAAAAGGCCAGCACCAAGACTATGAGGGGCTTTTTGACCTTTTTAGGATTGGGAAGTAGTTGGTATTTGGTTGTTAGGGGTTGGTTTCTGGTGGTATGGGTTGGTGATTAGTTAGTTGGTGGTTGGAATATAGATATATATACTGATTCTGCCTGATGAGCTGAGCCAAAGGGTGATCAGCTGGACTTTTTCTAATAGCAGTTAATAGCAGTAGTTATAGAAAGTTATAGGTAGATATAGGCAGTTTTAGGTAGTAAATATAGGTAGTTATAGGATAACCAGTATAGACATTAGGAAATTTCTTTCTCTACCTCTTTCCTATTTTTCTCTCCTTTACTATATTAATTTTACTATTTCTATTTTAAACTAAATTGTTAATTGTTAAAAGCTGCTAGAAGTTTTCTTTTCTTTGGCTTAAATGGATAATATTAATTTACAATTCTACTATATTCTCATTAAAATGTAAGTTATTAAAAGCTGCTCTCTTTTTTTGTCAAAGCTCTTAATTTAACCCTTACAACTCTAAGAGACAATGAACATGATGAATAGAGAAATGTATGAGAACACATTAACTGATGCAAAATAAAATACTTAAAACTAGGAAAGCATTATACCCCAAAATTATAATAATGTAATGAAAAAAATAAAACAATTCCTAATAAATGCTGCACCCTAGAGCAAAGGTAGAGGAGAACCATGGGTGTAAAATAATACATATAATATTAGACATTTTTTAATATGTTGATTTTTCTGAACTTTATTTTTTCCTCTTTTAAATTTTTTTTTATTATAAGAAATGGATCTCTGGTTTAAGGCATGGGGGAAAGAATGGCAATGACAAATGAAGGTAGAAAAACAAAAGATATCAAAAAATTTTTAAAAGAAATAATATGAAAAATGTAGAGAAGCACAGAAAGTCATATGAACTAATACTAAATGAAATACATAAAATCAGAAAAACTATGACCACAATAATATATGTGGAAATAACTAGTAATTATAATGATTTGAAGCTGGTAAGAAAAACTAAGGAAATTAAAACAGGGTTATGGGTTGGTTTTTGTTTTTTTTTTAAGTTGTACTAGGGAAAATAAGGACAAAAAGAATAAGAAAAGGAGATAAAGTGGAACTTATTAACTCATAATTTGCTTCTGTTTTTGTATTTTGACACTGGCCAAAGGCTATAAGCAAAAAATCCAACAGAGTTGATTCCAAAGAAAAACAAAGTAAAAGAGTACCTAGATGGTTTTGATGAGTTCAAGTCATTAAGTGCAGATGAACTACATCTTAGGATACTAAAAACAAAACAAAATAAAACAAACAAAAAAACCCACTGATGACTCTGATTGCTAAGGCAGTATCAGTGATCTCTCAGAAACCACAGAGTATAAGAGAAATGCCATAGGACAGGAAAGAAGGGAAATGTTTCGATTTTCAAAAAAGGGAAGAGAATGGAGTTAAGCAAACTATAGTTATGAGGTTTGTTTATATTCCTGAAAAAAAAAAAACTGCAAGAAGCCTTATGAAAGGAATGGCTGGTGAACAATTTAGAAAAAGAAGTATCATAAAGAGCTAAAATGACTCCTGCTAGACTGGTGGATCAAGGAAAAATCTATAGATGTAGTTGATTTTAGCAAAATGCTTAACAAAATCTCACATGCATATTCTTGTGGAAAAGATGGCTATGTAGACTATATAATAGGTAGATTTGGAGCTGCCTGAATGATCAGACACAGAGAGTAGTCATAAATGGTTAGATATCGATTTGGAAATCATTTTCTGACAGAATTATTTGGAGATATGTTTGGTTTCCTGCTATTTAACTTTTTAAATAAATTACCTGGATAAAAGCAAAATGGCATGCTTATCAAATTTATACACACAAAACCAGAAGTACCAGTTAAATGTGTTAAATAATAGACTATGAATATAAAAAGCTAGACCATTAGGTTAAATCTAATAAGAAGTTTTAGAAAAATTTTCCTTACATCAAATCTAAAATTTGTTCCTTTGCAAACTGCTACCAGTTCCTCTTTGTTGTGCCCTCCAGGATCATGCAGAACAAATTAAATTTCTACTTCATGTGAAAGCTACTAGGGGTACTTGAAGGTGGCTATGTCTACCACTTCCCTTCCCTGTCTTTTCCTCCCTTTCCACCAAACCATCCCTTCTCCAGACTAAAAAATCATTATCTTTAAGCTGTTTCTCTTATATAGGATGATCTGAAGACCTTTACCTATCCTTGTTTCCCTTTTCTGAATATCTATGACCTTTATTCCTAAAATATGCTACTTGGGACAGAACACAATACTTAAGATTTGGCCTGACCAAGAAAGAGGAGAGTGGAAGTGTCAAATCCCCAAATAAGGTATTTAACAAGGATGATTAATTTAACCAAACCCGAGCATCAGCTGTGAGTTTAGGCAATGTCTGTGGATATAATTGGTAAGGCTGGGGGATAAAGAGAAAAGTGAAAAGGAGTAAGAACAGAGCAAGGGAAATGGAAAAGAGAAAAAGAAGCTAATAATAACAATAACAACAACAGTAATAGTTAGCATTTATATAGTGCCAACTCTGTGCCAAGCACTATGCTATGCACTTTTCAAATATCTCATTTGATCCTCATAACAACCCTGTGCAGAAAATTAATATTGAATTGTGATTTTTTTTGCAAAATGATAATTATAATAAGGGAAGCTTTGGGGTCTCTAGGTCCACCTTCACAGTGATGATCTTCCAATCAGATATCCTGGGGAGGGGTTGAGTGATGATATCACAAAGGATATATACTGTTTATGCTAAAGGAAGTCACTCTCTCTTACCTAGCTCTCTGGCTTCATGGATTCTCTGGTTCAGCTCTCTTGCCCAGATGCTCCTGGGTGCCCACTCTTTTGTTTGCCCTGTTTACACTCCTTGGCATCCATTTAGATTATGGAGGGATTCACTGGCTAGTTTAGATTTTCTTGAGTGGCCAATTAGTAAATTAACTTAGGTTTAATAAATACTGCCTCTTGAGAATTTCTATCATTTCTGGGAGGTAGATACTATTATTATCATCCCTATTTTAAAGATGAGGAAACTGAGGCACATAGAGATTATGTGATTTGCCCATGGTAACACTGCTAGTAAGTGTCTAAATCCAGATTTGAACTCAGGCTTACTAACTCTAGGTCCTGTGCCACCTACCTACTTACTGGTAAAGAACAGAAGTGAATTATAAAACCATTCAATAGTAAGAATATTCCTAACCTGAAGTACTAAAACAAAAATGAACCAACTGCAACTTAAGAACTGTAAGCAAGACAAATTGCATAACACTGACTACTAAAATGTATTCCATATTACTCAAAAAGCAAAGCCTTCCAATTCTCAATCTGGTTCTTGACTGCAAGTTCTCTCACCAATGAAATAATCCCTAACAGAATACAGACAGTAACTTTGTATAACTCTTATCCACTTCTAATTTCAAGTCAATATAATATTGATATTCCCAAATGTAAAGAATTCTTTTTTTGGGGGGAAACCATTACTATCTATCTTATAATTCCTACAAGTATTGGTTCCAAGGCAAAGAGAGGTAAGGGCTAGGCCACTAAGGTTAAGTAACTTGCCCAGGGTCTCTAGGAAGTGTCTGAGACCAGATTTAAATCCAGGTCCTTCTGACTCAAAGCCTGGCACACTACATACAGAGCCACCTAGATGCTCCTACTTATTTTTAAAGGACCATGACAGAGATTGCCATTTTGCCAGTCTTTAAAAAAAATGCAATATAAATCAAGGAAAGCAAAGAAAGAACCCCTGAAAATATACTGGATTGGGGAAGAAAATATACCTTCCATATCTGTATGATTTAACTGCAATGTAATTTTAGATGAGAACTGGTTATAAAATTAAATCTTGTTCTGTAGCTAGAATTTTTGGCACTGTTACTCAAATATTACAGACAAGCATATTTTAAATATTTGCTTATAATAAACACATTAAAAAAGTAAACTGATCATCAGGTGAATTATGTAATGCTTACAGAAGAAAAAGATATGCTTTTGAATTACTTAGTCTTTTTAAAATTGTTTTTCACAATGCTATCCTAAATAGATTAACTCAATGTATATCACTTTGATTTGAACCACACTGTATTGCAACCAAATGGTTTACTCCTTAATCAATAGCCTTAAGGAGTTGACTGAAAGATGAATTTTCTCCAAAACAAGAATATTTAAATTTTAAACCTAAAAGCTGAAAAAAAAAGCAGTAGTAAATAGATTTCTCTTTAAAACCTATTTGATTATTTTCTTTAAATGGGTTAATGAAATATATCATTTTCAGTATCAATTACCTGTGCTTACACCACAAATGTAATCAAAAAGTTGATGGATTGGCTTTTTAGTAAGTTCAACAATTTTTCGAAGACTCTGAAGAGCAACTACACCTCTGTAATAAAGTTTAGAGAAAGATATAATTAAAATGTTTGCTTTAAAGAAAAAGGACTGAAGTTCAAGCCCCCCAGAAAATGCATTTCCCAGTTTATTCTAAACCAGTAATCATGACATATTAATATGTAAATAAGCAAGAGTACATTTTTTGTAAGTTAGCATTTGTAACAAGTTATTCCTTTTTAAATCTCATTAAAGCTATTAAAATAATCCAGTATTAGCATCCAGTGTCTGGGTTCACAACTCTATCATCTCATTCTTGGATTACTGAAATAATTTCCTGTTTAAATCTGATAATTCTAATATATCCTGCATTACACTATCATATCAGGATTTGGGCAGCAATAGGCCAGGGTGGGGCCAGAACCAGAAATTTAAGTAGGATGAAGGGACATTACCAAGTACCATAAATCAGGAGTCCAGAAAGGAAATTTATGACCAAGTATAAAGAAGAAAGATAAGGCAGGAAAGAATAAGCAGGTAGAGATTAAAAAAAAAACTACTTAAATCCAGGAAAATGAACAGCAAGAATTAGAAATCTAGGACAAGGAAATAAAAGGATAAGGGGTCTCCAAATAGGAGGTTTACATAACAAAGATCATGACTCCAGGATGAATAGTCTGAGCAGTTAAGAAGTCAGGATCTAAAGGAGCAAAATAGCAAAGAATAGGGTATTAGAACCAATAATGAAGATTAACAGTTAAGCTGATACCTTTTAATATAGGGATACTCAAATAATTTCAATTTAGGGCTAGAACTACTCTATGACTATGGACAGATCTGAACCCAGAAGTGATCAGGTGCATTTGTCTAGAAGAGAGGTGGATAAGGGCACAAGAAAACAGGCAGTTTGTGACAAACTACTTTTTTAAACACATCTTCTGAAATGTCGTTCCTTTTCTTTAAAAAAAAAAAAGCCTTCAACATTTCCTTATTTCCAATCACATTAAATTCAAACTTCTGCTTTGACTTAAAAATCTTCCATTTCATAAGTCTCATTCTACTCACACAAACTATCTTATTTGACTTTATAACATGTACTTTGGTTCTCAAGGAAGTTCAAATGTTCTTATTAGTTTCAAAAATATATGACACTAAGAACCCTAAAATTTAAAGAGCCATGAATCTATTCATATTGTTCTCTACTATAATATTCTCTATTATTTCTTCTCCAACTATTTAAAGCTTACTCATCTTTTGAGGTCTATAAAGTCTTCCCTCAGAAGTTCAGCCTTGTCTGATCTGCCTCTCTAAGTTCCTAGAGTAATAAAAACTAGTAACTAATAAGTTATATATATATATTATATATATTATAACATATATATATCATAGTAGTATACAATTATGAATATAAATAGTTCTGATTGCATATCAATGTTCCAATGTTTTGCCACCACAAAAAGTTAAACTATAAATATTTTCATGAGAACATTTTTTTTATCTCTTTGGACTACAAACCCAAGTAGTGTTGTAGTTGGATCAAAGGGCATGCAATCTTTAAGGCTCTTTGGGCATAATTCCAAATTGCCTTCCAGAATGGTTGGATTAATTCACAACTCTACCAGCAATGCATTAATGTCCCAGTTTTGCCACATTCCCTCCAATATTTATCACTTTCCTTTACTGTAATATTGGTCAATATGCTAAGTGTGAGGAGGTACCTCAGAGTTGTTTTGATTTGTATTTCTCTAATCAGGAGGGATTTAGAACCCTTTTTCATGTGATTATTGATAGTTCTTATTTCTTTAGCTGAAAACTGCATATTCATATCCCTTGACCATTTGTCAAATAGGGAATGGCTTGATTTCTTGTACATTTGACTTAGTTCCTTATATATTTGGGAAATTAGCCCTTTGCCAGAGAATTTTGTTAAAATTTTTTTCTCAGTTTGTTGTTTTCCTTCTAATTTTGGTTGCATTGGTTTTGTTTGTACAAAACCTTTTTAATTTCATATAATCAAAATTATACATCTTGTAATGTTCTCTAACTCTTGCTTAGTCTTAAATGCCTTCCTTTTCATAGATCTGACAGATATACTATTCTATGTTTACCTAATTTATTTATGATTTCACTCTTTATATTTGTCATTTACCCATTTTGAATTTATCTTGGTATAGAGTGTAAGATATTGATCTAAAACTATTTTTTTTTCCATACTGTTTTCCAATTTTCCTAGCAGTTTTTGTCAAATACTGGGCTCTTTTCCCAAAAGCTGGGATCTTGGGGTTTGTGGAACACTACTTTACTGAGTACATTTACCCTATTCCATCAATCCACCCTTCTGTCTCTTAGCCAGTACCATATTTTTTTTTTTTTGATGATCACTGCTTTATAGTACAGTTTAAGATCTAGTACTTTAAATCCACATCCTTCACATTTTTTATTACTTTTTTTTTTAATATTCTTGATCTTTTGTTCTTCCACAGGAACTTTTTTATAAGCTTTTCTACTTCTATGAAAAAGTTTCTTGGTAGTTTGATTGGTGTGGTCTTGAATAAGTAAATTAGTTTAGATAGGATTATCATTTTTATTATTTTCCCTTCACTTATCCATGGGCTATCAATGTCTTTACAATTATTTAGATCCAACTTTGTCTGAAAAGGGTTTTGCAATTGTGTTCATAATATTTGTGTTTGTCTTGGTAGACAGATTCCCAGATACTTTATGTTGTCTGGAGTGATTTAAAATGGAATTTCTCTTTCTAACTCTTGCTGCTGAGCTTTCTGGGAAAGATATAGTAATACTGATGATTTATGTTGGTTTTTCTTTTCTATCCTGAAACTTTGCTAAAGTAATTAATTATTTCAACTAGCTTTTTAGTTGATTTTTAGGATCCTCTAAGTGTATGCCATTGTATCATCCACAAAGAGTGATGGAATAGTTTCCTTATGGCCTACATTATTTTTTGTTTTTATAAAATTATTTTTTAATTTTTTTCATGGTTATGTGATTCTTGTTGACCCCATCCTCTTCCTGAAGTCGACAAGAAATTTCACTGGATTATACATATATTATCATTCAAATCCTATTTCCATATTATTTATTTTGTAATCATCTATTAAAAGCAAAACACCAAACCCATATGAACAAGTGATAAATCATACATTTTCTTCAGGATTTCTATTCCCACAGTTCTTTCTCTGAATGTGAAAAGGGTTCTTTCTCTTAAGTCCCTCAAAGTTGTCCTGGATCATTACATTGTTTTTGGTAGCAAAGTTGATTACATTTGATCATGAGGAAAGTCCCTTTTATTACAATACTTTCTAATATTTTCAATAGGAAGGGTTGTTGTACTTTGTCAAAGGCTTTTTCTGCATCTAATGAGATAATCATGTGATTTGTTAGTTTGATTATTGATATGGTAAATCATGTGGATGTTTTTCCTAATATTAAACAATCCTTGCATTCCTGATATAAATCAGACCTCGTCATAGAGCATATCCTTGTAATGACTTGCTGTAGCCTCTTTGCTAGTATTTTATTTAAGATTTTTGCATCTATGTTCATTAAGGAGATTGATCTATAGTTTTGTCTGTTTTTAGTTTCCAATTAATCTCAAATTTCCTCTCCATGAACCTGTATTAATTAAAATTTTTATTATGATCTGAAAAAGGCACATTTATTATTTCTGCTTTTCTGCATTTGTTTGCAATGTTTTATGCCTTGTATAGTTGATCTTTTTACATGTACCATGTGCTACTGAAAAGAAGGTATATTCCTTTTTATCCCTATTCATTTTTCTCCAGATATCTATTAGCTCTTAATTTTTTTTAACATTTCATTCACTTTCCTTACTTTTTTCTTATTTATTTTTTGGTTTGTTTTATGTATTTTGTTTGAGAAAGGTTGAGGTCCCCCATTAGTATGGCTTTACTTTCTATTTCCTCCTTAAGCTCCTTTAGTTTTACCTTTAAAAATCTGGATGCTATACCATTTATAGTGCATAAATGTTCAGTATTGATATTACATTTTGTCTATAGTATCTTTTAGCAAGATGTAATTTCCTTCTTCATCTCTTTTAATCAGATAAAATTTTACTTTAGCTTTGCCTGATATTATTCTGCTTCAGCCTTTTACCTTGAATCTGTCTGTGTCACCCTGACTCAAATGTGTTTCTTGTAAACAAAATATAGTAGGATTATTGTTTTTAATCCACTGTTATGGGTGAGTTCATTCCTTTCATATTCACACTTATGATTACTAATTGTGATTTGTTCTCTGTATTATTTTCCCCTTTGGGTCCTGCTCTATTCCCTTTCACTCCATTTCTCCTCACCAGTGTTTTTCTTTTTATCACCCCCTCCACATTTCCCACTCCTTCCAATTACCTTCCCCTTCCCTCATCTTATTCCCCCTTCTATGTCTCTGTAGGGTAAGAGAATTCCCAATGAGTATATTAGTTTTTCCCTCTCTGAGACAGTTACAATGAGAGTAAAGTTTAAGTATTGCCTATCACCACCCTTATTCTCCCCTCCCCATAATAATTTTTCATGCCCCTTTATGTTATATACTTTACCCCATTATATCTCTCTCTTCCCTTTTCTCTTGGTGCAATCCTTTTTTTTCACCCATTGATTTTCTTTTACATATCATATCATCAAACAGCTTACTTTTCCACTCTCTTTCTAAGTATATTCCTTCTATCTGTCCTACTACTAAGAATAATGTTTGAGAATTATATAGAAACCCTCTTTCTATGAAGACATATCAACATTTGGTCCCTTTAATTTTCTCTTTCTTATTTACCTTTTGGGGCTTCACTTGGATCTTATGTTTGGACCTCAAATTTTTTGTTTAGGTCTGGCTTATTCCTCAGGAATGCTTGAAAATCTTCTATCTTATTGAATATCCAGTTTTTCTCCTGAAAGAATATACTCAAGTTTTGCTAGATAGGTGACTGGATTGTAAACCCAGATCTTTTGTCTTCTGGAATATCATATTCCATGCCTTCAAATCCTTTAATGTATAAGTCTATTGAGTCCTGTGTGATCCTTGATTGTAGCTTCATGGTATTTGAATTGTTTCTTTCTGGCTGCTTGAAGTATTTTCTCCTTGGCTTGAGGTGGCAGGCTCTTGAATTTAGCTATTATATTCCTAGAAGATGTCTCATCTGAGGATTTCTGGAGGTGACCTGTGGATTCCTTCAATTTCTATTTTATTTTCTTGTTTGAATTCCTCTGGGCTGTTTTCTTTGGTAATTTCTTGTATTATGATGTCCAAGCTTGCTTTTTTTTTTTTTGATCATGGCTTTCAGATAGTTCAATAAATCTTAAATAGTCTTTCCTAGATTTATTTTCCAGGTCAGTTTTTTTTCAATGAGATACTTCATATTTTCTTCTGTTTTGTTTTCATTCTTTTTATTTTGTTTTATAGTTTCTTTATGTCTCATGAAATCACTAGTTTTTAGTAGCTCAATTTTGATGTGATTTTCCTGTCAGTTTTGGGGTCTCCTTTTTCATTTGGTCCATTTCTTCTTGCACTGCTTTTATTTCTCTTCTCCATTTTTCCTCTGCTTCCCTTAATTTGTTTTTGAAGTCCTTTATGAGCTCTTCAAGAATCTGTGCCCAATCCATATTTTTCTTTTAAACTTTCCATGTGTTTGCTTTGCTTTTATTGTCCCCTTCAGTGTCTGTAACTTGTTCTTTTTAGTTTCCATAAAAAGTCTTTATAATTAGGTGCTTTTTTGTTGTTGTTGTTGTTGTTTGTTCATTTTTCATAACTTTTTAATGGTAGGCTCTGTTTTCTGGGAGGTTAGATACCCTCTTAAACTTTACTCCTTCCTTGATGCTAACTTTAGCTTTATTTCTGGGTTTCTGCCAGTTTCAGTTCTTCCAAGATGGTATGATAGCCTGAGGGCTAGGAGCTCTTAAGGTCACATCCCACTGTTGATTCAATTAACCCTTGAGATGCTCATAATTTAAAGTCTTGCTTCAGGCTTGGGTGTAAGTTTTTGATCTCATTCTGTGCTTGATCAGGTCAAGGACTGTCCTGTCCTAGGGTTCTGCCTCGAGCTTTTGGCAAAAAGATCAGGAGGTCTCTCCCCCACCTTTGAGTCTACCAACTACCCCAAACTGGGATTTATGTCCTTGTCTCAGATCCAGATTGGGACTCCTATCTTCACACTGGGCCCACACAGATCAGCCTGCCTTGGCACAGACTGCCCTGGGCTAGAATTACAGATTTCCTTACAGGTTTGGAATTTCAAGGGGTGTGGGTTTGTTGGACCTCTATTTGCCCAGGCAGCATCTCAAAATCTGGATGTAGGCTTGGGCTTAGGTTCAGAACCTGGAACAACAGGTGTTACTTGGAAAGGGGGCAGGGGAAGGGGCTGGAAGTAGCCTCACTCTTGGCTTGCTTTTCACTACTTGCTATAGTCTTGCTGGCTGTGCTCATCTCTCACCCCAGTGCCCCAGATGTTCTCTGCCTACTTTTTAGGTTTTTCTTTTCTTGAAAGTTGTTTTACTCTGTCTTCCTATTGGTTCTTTCACTCCTGTATTGGTTTTATGGTATTATTTTAAAATTGTTTGGAAAGGATTCTCATGGTGACTTTTGAGCTTCTCTGCTCTACTTCATACTGACTTTTGTCAGCAAAGTGATGTCTCTACTTTTTAATATACTGTCCAGATTTATCATAGCTTTCCTTCCAAGGAACAAGCATCTTTTAATTTCATGGTCTTAGTCACCATCTGCATTGATCTTTGAGCCCAAGAATATAAAACCTGACAGTATCCAGCCAGCTTTTATACTCTCCTCTTTCATCCTCATTAAGAGGCTTTTTAATTCTTATCTTTTTCTGCCAGAGTAGTATTGTCTATATGTCTAAAATTGTTAATATTTCTCCCAGCAACCTTAATTCTGGCTTTTGATACATTCAGCATGGCATTTCACATAATGTACTCTCTTCAGAAGTTAAACAAATAGGGTAACAATATATAGCCTTGCTATATTCCTTTTTCAACCATAACATAATCAGTTGTTCTACATTTGGTTCTTATTTTTGCAGTGACCAAAGCAGAAGTTTCATGTAGTACCACTGTTTCTGAGTGGATCAATAACAGTGAAGCCTGTGATCAAAAGCTCTAAGTTACCATAAGCCCATCAGGATTTTGTTCTTTCATGTATCTGTTTTCTAGGTTCCTGTGTTGGTCCAGGCACTACAGTCAATAAGTGCACTGGCAGGAGCCTGTTTCCAAGGTTTATGTGTAGATTGTGACTTAATAGTTGTGCACTTCCTTCTTAAAGTGCTAGATAAAAGCTAGTTAACATTATTTTTGGGATCTATTGACTTTTTAAAAAATTTATTACTATAATCCTGTTTATAATCTGAAAGTGTCATCTTGGTGAATGACTGGTTTATGTAAATAGAAACACACTGATGAGAACATGAGAATAATAATCATTATTACTATTAATTAAAAACAGCTATCATTTATATACTGTTTCATGCTGACCAAGCACTTTACATATTGTCTTATGTAGGAAGAGGGATGAAACTGAAAATGAGAGGGCAAGTAACTTGCCCCAACTTATAAAGATAGTAAGGTAGGATGGAAATCAAGTTTACCTGACTCTAGGGGGTAGCTGGGTAGCTCAGTGGATTGAGAGCCAGACCTAGAGATGAGAGGTCCTAGGTTCAAATATGGCCTGAGACACTTCCTAGCTGTGTGACACTGGGGAAATCACTTGACCCCCATTGCATAGCCCTTACCACTCCTCTGCCTTAGAATCAAGATGGAAGATAAGGGCTTGAAAAAAAAGGTTTACCTGACTCCAAATTCAATATTCTATCCACTATATTACTTACTTGACAAGTTATTGAGAGAATTCTCTGTTGAGAGAATTTGAAAATAATATGTGGTTTTCTATAATATAGACCTGCTAATATAAGGGCAGGATAGGGTGAACAAGACAACTCAAAGAATAAGTAAGTAGTCCATGTCCAAGTGAAAGGTGTGAAGTCCCAACAAAAAAAAAATGTGGATGACCCTTCCCATCTGTGTTACAAAATAAACTTTAGTTTTGTGTCAAAAAGTTTCTTTTAAAATAAGAAACAAAGAATTTTAAGCAAAAATCAGTTTCCTTTATGGAAAAACTATTTAGTAAAAATCACAAACTTAAGTTTGATTTTATAATAATGTTAACCAATGTTTGATTTTCTAATTAAAGAATCAGGCGGCTAAATTTCCATAACATTAGGTTTCACTCTAAAATAAGCATCAAATTATCCCCAATTCTACCTTATTCCTCCACCATCAATTGTGAGAATACGAATTCCTCTTCCTTTCACAGGATCTGTATAGCCAATTAAAGCCAAATTTTCCCTAACGGTAGCTTGAAGAATTTCATCCTTATTTCTTCTTAGTCGTAATAAGTATGGAACAAGTTTTTCCTGTAGAGAAGGAAATATATTTATTGAATTTTAAAATGCAATAGTGAAAAGTTTATTCTTTTAAGAATCCTTTGACAATATTTTGTTTAGAAAATGTATTTCTTCATAAGTATTTGTTAAAATATATCAATCTCCATGAAAAACTTTTCTTTTAAAGCTAGAGAAAATGCAGGTATATAGAGATTAGATAAAATCTTCCCATATAAATCATAACAAAAGCTTAACTGAACATCACCTATACAATTCAATAGGCATATATAAAGTTCCCACTATGTGCACTGTTAAATGGAAGAAAGAGAAAGTAAAAAAGTCTTTGCCCACAAGAAGCTTACATTTAACTATTTTTTTTGCAATATTCAATATGAGAGAACAAAATGACAAATACTGTTTCATATTCGTTAGTAATTTTTAAATGTAGAAATAAAAAAAATAAGACCTATACTTAAAAGAGTCTAAGATACTTAATGAAATTTCTGATGGGTTAAACCAAATGAAAAATTTTTTGTTAGCAAATTAAGGTCTCAGAAAAGCAGAACATGAGAAGCAATACAACTTAGAGATTTAAATTCACTTTGGGATCAATATTTTGAAATCTAATTTTTTCACTGCTATTCATAATTTTTTGTTTATATTCTAGGAGTCCTAAATAAAACTGTATAACTCAGAGGTTTCAAACATCCACAGAAGCCTGCAACTCTCCCAGGTGGAGCTCAAACCAGATTAAAATATAATTTTGAAATATTTAACAAAATAAATAAAAATACAGTAAAGAATAGTTAATGCAAATATGTGGCTTTCTAAGTCAATATGCAACTGCAAGGATCCTTATATACAGTTTAGTGACCTCAATTTCTATTTTAATTTTATACCACTGCTATATAGAACAATTAAGAGACACAATGGATAGAGCACTAGGGCTGGAATCAGGAAGACATGTCTTCTTGAGTTCAAATCTGACCTCAGATACTTAATAACTATAAGATCCTAGACAAGTCACTTAACCCTGTTTACCTTAGTTTCTCATCTCTCAAATGAGTTGGAAAAAAGAAAATGATAAACCACTCCAGCATTTTTGACAAGAAAACCTCAAATGAAGTCACAAAGAATGGGACACAACTGAAACAACTAAACAACAATTCCTATTGATATAAGAATTACAGTAATCTCCCAGGCCACTAAAGAAACACTGGAATTCTTAAAAAAAAATTTTTTTTAAGTACAAAGGGAAGCTGAGTGATTGCCAAAGTAAGATAAGCAGCAATAGGCAACAAAGCCCCTTTTCCCAACTGAGTAGAGTTTGGTAACTAGCCTTCAATTCTGCAGGTGTATTCTCTCCCTCAATTACCAAAATTAGAACCAATTCATAAGTCCAGGCTCCTTGATTCCTTCCCAGAATATCTGGTCCTGCTACATTCATATAAAAACCTAATAAAAATCCACCAGACTCTAATATTCCACCAGACCTGACTTGTTTTCATCATTCTGACTGTGCTTAATTTTTTATATGTCTCCCATCAACAAAGCTAGCTTGCTATTGTAAATCTTAAATTTTCTCAGACTCTACCTTGGAACATTATCTTAAGGTTATGGTTAAGGTTAGTCCCCATTTAAACAATGGAGGTACTTGGTCAGGAATGTATTGGGAACTCTAACATTACTCCACCCATACTTAGACATACTTTAGGGGAAGATAAAGTTGTAAACTCCTTACTGAACAATGAAAAAGTACTTAACCCATACTTATAGTGAGGCAAAAGCCCTTAAGCGAGGTCTATCTTTAGATCTAATACAAAAGGGTGCTAAGTACCTATGAAGGTCAAATTAATCACTAAAAGGTCAGGCAACTTGCAAGGGACAAGCTTAACAAAGAGGTGTGAAATACTCAGAAGATATAATCTACCCAGAGAAGGTGAGAACTAAAAAACTAAGAATGGGCTGTCCTAGGAAAAGCGTCTACTGTGATTGGTAGACATGAAAATTTAGGGGAGGTGAAACAAGAAATTTCTCTTTAAAAGGAGCTGTCTGAACCAGTTCAAGGGAGTTAGATTTAATTCAGCTTTGTGAGCTGAATTGGAGGTCAGGAGTCAGAGGAGACTGCTGGTTCTCTGAACACTAGAGTTTTGCTTGGAAAGATCTTGTGGTGAGTGATTAAAGACTGACTTAGTTTCTCTCTTAAAGAGAAAAGGCCTAGGCCATTGGCCTAGGCCCTAGCCTTTTCCTACTATTTCCTCTTACTCTGTCTCTTTCCCTTTCCTTAATTCCTTCATTTATATTAATTAAAATCTCCATAAAACCTGTCTGACTTGGGTATTTCTTATTTGGGAATTTTCCCCATGGCGACCATTTATTTTTTATATAAAATCAAGATGCTAAAAATTATCTAACAGTTTGGGCAATTCACAGTCTTGAAACCCATATTTTCATGGTCACATATATCATATTGTGAGCTCTGAGTTTACTTATGTAAGACTTTAGCATTCCATATTCTACTTAATCTGGATTAAGACACTACCCCCAACTTTAAACATATCATTTTCAGAAACAACTGTAGTTATTTACTTATTCATTTAACATTGAGATTATTGTGTGAAGAACTTTATGCTAAGCAGTGGGAGAGACACAATCTTTAGATCAGCCATGGCCTTTGTGGGCCTTATTATAATCTAGTGGGGAAAATAAAATACAGTTATCATTTATATAAATACATCAAAGTTATCAAAACAATGTTCAAGTTATTTCCATTTCTACCACCACCCACCCCTCCACTAGCAAGGTCCCAAAAATTTTATAGTAGATTTGCAATCACTAAAATAGTTGTTTTTAACCAGCCTGGCAAAGAATAATTCCTTGAATATATGATTTCATCAAGATTATATGGATATTTCCTTCAAAAATGTAAATCACAATTCATCCATGTAATCTCATTATATGTGACAACTGTTCTATGTCTTCTGGTATATCCTCTACAGATGGTTTTGGGGGAGCCTTCTTCAAGGCTTCTCAATATAACATGGGTACCAAAGTAGCACAATGATAATAATACAATTTGGCTACACAATTGGCCCAGCTTCGTTTCTATTCATACATCTTTGATGATATCTTTTATTCATCTTTTGTGAGCAATTTGTTTATAAAATGCTATTGAATAGTTATACCAACTAATCAATCAAGTCATTAAACACCATCTATGTACCAGATACTTAAACACTGAATATAATGAAATAAAAAAATTAAACCATCCTTGACCTTTTTAATTAGGAGAAACTAAATGTGTATTTTAAAAAATCTTTTAACATATATATATATATACACATATATACATGTATTTTTAAAAATCATATATATATGTTAAAAGATTTTTTAAAATACATACATACAGAGTAAATATAAGGTAATTTCAGGGGGAGCACTAGTAGCTGAGGGGAGAAAGAGGGCTTCCTATAGAAATAGCTCTTGAGTGAGCTTTAAAGGAAGCCAAAGATTTGGAAAGGAATGCATATTGAATAATGGGGGTGTGGGGGGAAATTTTGTAGAAAGGCACAGAGAAAGGAGCAAGAATGTGATCCCGTATTATTTGTAAAGATCAAAAATTAGGACTGTTTGGCCAAAATGTTAAATATATGAAGGGAAGCAACACATAATAAATCTGGAAAGATGAACTGGAACCATTTTGTAAAAGACTTTAAATGCCTAATGGAAAAGTTTATATTTGACCCTAGAAACCATAGGAAGCCACTGGAGCTTCTTGTGCAACAGACTGACAGAGTTCTTTGGCAACTATATAGGATATGAATTAATGAAAGGGGTGAATGGAATTAAGAAGACTAATTAGGAAGCTACTGAAGTTGTTTAGATTATAGATGAAAAAGACTTGAACTAAGGTACCCTTAAGTAGGGAGTATGTAAAGAGAAAGTGAGACTTTGAAACTAATTCTTTGGCAAATGTAGTATTCAACAATTTAAAGCTATACAGCAAGATTAGAGAATTGGTGTTTAGGACAAAAGCAGTGTCTTAATGTCTCCTCCCATGCAAGTTATGTCTACTTTTCCTTAAAAGTTACTGACACCTTCTTGGACACTTGGTTGACTCAAGGGGCATAACTTCCTCACTGCCTTAGTATAAAGTCATCATAATAAAAAGCTCCAAAGACACTCTACAGAGATACTCAGCCGTATCAATTTGAGGTGTCCTCAATACCTTTTTTTATTGAATACCTTCTCCTTCTGTGACTAAATACAAATCTTTTTGTTGACTTGATAATTTTTTGTTGCATGGCTTACAGGTGTTAATTTGGTTCCAGCATCAATATTAGGAAACTGGTATGAGTCAGGCCCAGGTGAGAATAATGTTAAAAAGCAGATTTTTAAAATCTTTCTGTCTTTTGTTTCAGGAAAATACAGATGTAGATGGAAAGATTATTACTTAAGCTGCCTTTAGAATCTGTAGTGAGTTCTGTAATTGAATACATGCAAATGAAGATATTGTCATCAAATACAGTTTTTTATTATGTCTAACAACTATCATTGGTACAAGCAGTTTATTTGTAATGGCAACAGCCAAGTAAATATTCTTCAGGCTTGAATATTTGAAAATTCAAACTAGAAAGTTATTAACTGAATTACCCCCCAAATCTTCAGTCATCATCTTAACTTAAAAAGTTATTATATAGGGGCAGCTGGGTAGCTCAGTGGATTGAGAACCAGGCCTAGAGATGGGAGGTCCCGAGTTCAAATCCGGCCTCAGACTTCCCAGCTGTGTGACCCTGGACAAGTCACTTGACTCCCATTGCCTAGCCCTTACCATTCTTCTGCCTTGGAACCAATACACAGTATTGATTCCAAGACATAAGGTAAGGGTTAAAAAATTTTTTTTAATTTATTATGTATATTAAAAAAGATATTATGTATCCCAGTCAAAATCTGGTTTCATCATTCCACTGAAGAAGGGGGAGAACACAAAGAAAGAGGTAATTTAGTAGACTTTCTAATTCCTGCCTACTCTACACCTTTCCAATTTCTTTTGAACTTTTCTACCCATCCCATCCCATTCAATCTTTTTCTCCTTTTGCTTTTTGTTCACTGGTAGTTTTCAATCATGGAAAGCCCTCACCATTTTGGACTACTGAAAATGTCTGTGACGTCTTAAAAGTGTCATCTCCATATGATCCTTCCCTAATTTCCACAATCTCTTCCACCTTTGAACTCTAATACTACCTTTTATGTACTTAGAATCACTATGGAAAAGACCTAAAAAAGATCTAGTGCTGTACGGGGGAACCTATGGCACGCATGCCAGAGGGGGTTGATTCCCTCCCCCTCTCCACTGTGCCAGTAGACATGCCTCACTTCACCTGCCCCTCTGCCCAGCAGTGGAATGGGAGTACTTCCTCCCTCCCCTGTCTGGGGTGAGGGGGCGGCTTACATGAATAATAAGGGTTACAATTTGGGCCCTTGGTCTATAAAAGTTTTATCATTGCTGGTCTTGTATTAACATCCTCATTTTATAAAAAAAAGAAACAGTCCCTAAGAGGGAAAAATAACTCCCTCAAAATCATTCAAAAAAGTTAGTGGCAGAGTCTAAGACTCCTGTTTTTCCACCCATCAAAAAACCTTTATCAAACTTCATTTTACATTATATTTATTAGAAAACACCTCATTTCCCATAAAATATTTAAGCCCTAGAATGACTAATCAAGCCTTATTTTGAACTTGGTTGTTAGAATTACAGAGTAACTTATTTTTATGGAATTTTTTCCTCAGCAACAAGATTTTTAATAACAAGGCTCAAAATCAAAAATCATATTTATATTTTTTTAACAGACCTTCAGACCAGATTTGTATCAGCACACCATAATAAATTCTTAACTATTTTAAAGACTCTTGGAGGGGGGAGTGGAATGCCATGGTAGTTTGGAATCCACATTCCTATGGATGATCTTTCAAAGAAAAATATATATTCAACAAAAATTAAGACCAAATATATAGACTATACTCAATTTCAGTATAATACAGATTGAAAGAATATGGGGGTGGAATAGGAAACTTATATTGAAACTAAATAATATACATTGCCTCCCTTGGGTTGTTAACCATCTTAACCACCAATCATTTGATATGCAACAAATTTCTTCTTTACAACTGTTCTAAAGATGGCTTTTCTCAAGTTAGATAAAAGCATCACTGATGAAATTTAAAATCATTCCTAATATACGGGAATAAAGTGTTATAACTTTTCTCTTTAACCTTGATTTTAAGCTAAATAATATCAATGTCTATTTTAAAATTTGTATATACTATTTTTATTCTTTCTTATAGAGGACCTAAATAAAGCTGAGATGACATAAGAAATTAAGAAGAAATTTAAAGAGTTGGGCAAAAAAGAAAGTAAAAACAGAAAGATGGGATAAAAAAAGAGACAATGGAAACAGAGAGAGGCTATATGGTGTAGTGGAAAAAGCAATGGATTGGAATCAGAATACTTGGGTCCAAAATCTGCTTCTATTATTAGTGTGACATTATGCAAATCACTCGGTCTCTCCTGGCCTTAGTTTCCTCATCTGCACAACAAAGGCGCCAAACTAGATGATTTCTTTTTTTTTTTTTAACCCTTACCTTCTGTCTTGGAGTCAATACTGTATATTGGCTCCAAGGCAGAAGAGTGGTAAGGGCTAATCAATGGGGTCAAGTGACTTGCCCAGGGTCACACAGCTGGGAAGTGTCTGAGGCCAGATTTGAACCCAGGACTTCCCGTCTCTAGGCCTGGCTCTCAATCCACTGAGCTACCCAGCTGCCCCCTAGATGATTTCTAAGGTTCTTTCCAATTCTAAATCTACAATCTTATGAATAAAAAAGAAAGAGAAGGAAAACATAGCAATATGGAACAAGGTAGAAAATAGAATATAAACATTCTGTTCTATTTTACATGTATATACTCAAATACACCTACACTCAGAGAACTAAGCTCAAGACTTAGAACAGGACTAGAACTCTAGATAGTTGATACATGATAAGTGTTCAGTATTTGAGTATAACCTTTGTTTAATAAATTATAAATTTCGCTATTATAGGTCAAAAGCTGATGAGTTTTCCTTCTCAGAATTTTATTTATTTATTTAATTTTACTAAGCCATTTTTAGAAGCAAGAACAAATTGGAACTATACCAAGACAGTGTATGTTTTATAGCAGTGTGTATTTATTCTACACAAAGACATTAAGCCAAAGTCAAAATATGAATTTTGTTTTTTATTCATTTCAGGCATTTCTGACCCTTTGTGACCCCATTTGGTGTTTTTGTAACAAAAATGTTGAAGTGCCATTCCATGGCTTAAATATTTTATGGGAAATGAAATATTTTCTAATTATTATAATACAAAGTGATACACTGAGTCCTGGACAGAAAAACAGGAACCCTAGATTCTACCACCAACTTCTTATGTGATAAGCCATTTCCTTCTATGGTTTATTTTACAGATAAGGAGACTGAGGCAAATAAGGTTAAGTGACTTGCCCAGGGTCACATAGTATTTGAGATCAGATATTAAATCAGGAAGATGAGTTTTCCTGAGTCCAGGCTTAGCATTCTATTTGTTGTGCCACTGAGATGTCCCAATGCTGAATTAGTATGCAAATTAAACTAAAATATTTGATAAATAGAATATAGAACTGCTATTTTTTCCAATTTGAATTCATTCATCCTTATTTATCCCCCTAAAGCATTTTATACTTCTGACCATCCTCCTCTCCTGGTCATTCTCTCCATCCTGGGTGACACTCTTCTTCAACCTATCTGATTCTTCCTTCTCAATCTACTTTACTAGGTCATCATCTATATCTTTCCTACTAACTTTAAGAGTCAATGTTAGGAGTTCTTTTCTCTGTATACTCTCTGATTTAGTGACCCCATCAGCTCAGAATGGCTAAATTATCCTATAAAAAACTCACAGATCTATATATTCAGTTGTACTCTCTTAACCTTCTATCCCATTTCCAACTCAACATATCCCAAACAAAACTCCCTATTTCTTCCTTTTTCCACCAACCTACCCTTTTTTTTAACTTACCTATTATTATTAAGGGCACCACTATCTTCTAGTCACCCAGGTTTGCAACCTTGGTGTCATCTTCAACTTCTCACTCAAGTGCCAAATCTAGTTGTTTCTAGCTCCATAAACACTCTTTTGGCATATATCTCCTTTACTCACACAAGTACCATCTTGATTCAAGCTCTCATTATCTCTAACCTGGACCATTACAATAGCCTCCTATTAACAATACTACAAGAAGCCCCCAAAGTGATTTTTATAAACTTCAGGTCTCACCAGATAATCCCACTCTACCAATGGTTTCATATGACTTCTAGGATCTAAAACTACCCTCCTCTGTTTGATATTTAAAGTTCTTCATAGCCTGACCTCTTCCTAACTCTCCATGCTCCTTCCACATTACTCTTCTCTGTGCATTCTATAGTCCAGCCACAAAAGTCTACTTTACAATTTCTATACACAATGTTCTATTTCCCATCTCTAAGCCTAATTACTAATTGTCCCCCAGGCCGGAAACGCTCTATCTCTATGCCTTTTACTCTTGGCATCCTTCATTTTCTTTAAAAATCTGATAAAGTACACCAATTCTGCAGAGAAGTCCTTTTCTAGTCTCCCAAGCTACTACTGTCTTGCCATTCAAAATTATCTTTTTTCTGCTTTATAGGTATGTGGAATGTACTTGAATGGGTACACATTACCTCTTCCTTTGGAATATAAGTTCCTAAAAGTAAGAACTATTTAGCTTTCGTCTTTGTATCCCTGGTGCTTACAATAATGCTTGACTCATCATAAGTGCTTAGTAAATGATTATTGATTGAATAGGAGGCAATACTATGTAATGGTTACTATGTAAGGTAATACTATGTAAGCTACTGAACACAAAGACAAGATCTCTTCCCTCATGAAATTTACAAAGTAATTTAGCCAATACAAGCATACAACCATGATTAGTAAATTACTATGAAATCAGTAAAAAATAAACACACACATACACACTCACACACATGTGGTTTATAGGCTTGAATTTTATTAGGATTTTTCTAAATAAGTTAATTTATATACCAAGTTAACAAAGGTTTCTTCTCCATTTCTCCTAAATGAGACAGAATGGAGATTGGATCCTACTAAGCCAATTCACAAAGAATGAGGATTTGGGGGCCTTCTTATGTAGAAGGCTCAAGAGATAGCCCTTCAGACTATGTTTTTTTTTTTCCCCACATTCATACTGTGCCCAATCTTGACTGATTTGTACATACTAGGACTGGATTTATAATTATCCTTTTATCAGTCAGGCAAAGTTTCTGTAGATGAGTTAAGCCAAATGCAATAGTATCCAGTATGCCAGTCAGTCAAATAAAGCTTTATTAAGCACGAACAAGCAAGCAATCAATAAACATTTATTAAACAACTATTTATTATGTGCTAGGTACTGTGTAAAGCACTGAGATACAAAGAGAGGCAAAAATCCTTGCTCTCAAAGAACTGACAATTGAAGAGGGAAAACAACATCCAAACAACAGTGGACAAACAAGATAGGGACAAGATAAATTGGAAAAAATCCAGGGAAGGAAATATCATTAAGAAAATTGGGAAAGGTTTCTTGCAGAACTTTAGCTAACACTTGACGGAAGTCATTTTTATAGCTTCATGAGATTTCAAGGTATTATCTTGCACCTCCTTATAATACAATCCATTACTGAATTTACATTGGAATTTTTAATATATTTATAAACAAATGTATGATTTAATGCTATATGACAATATAAAATTATCATAATCAGGATCTGCCCAAAAGAAGAGAAATGATAAGCCACCTCAATCTACTTCTTGTAGAGGCAGGGGGCAATAGATGTGGAATGCTAAATATATTAGACTCTTTTGTTATCTTGGAACTGCTCCCTCTTTTATTTTTTGTTTTAAGATATGGATCCTTTTGAGGAAGGTGGCTGAGAAATACAATGGGAAATGTATATGAAAATAACAAAATATATATCAATAAATTTATCTTTTTACTGTATCTTTTGGTATAAGAGCAAAGTTATTTTAGGTACATGAAATATTAGCAATTATGCCCCTATTTAAACAGAAATGGGTATTGGAAGATCACAGATTATAAACTGTATGTAGCATGAAAAGTTGACATTTAATTACACTTGTGATTTCAGTCCATTTTTTGGAATATCAATTTTTCTCCAACACTTTTTCTCCAAAATCTTATTAAGCACTAAAATCTAATTAAAGATAGCTTCTTTTAATAATTAGAACTTGAATATTTGCCTAACAGCCTATTTAACCTAGGCATAAATAGTTGGTTCAAAAACTTAAAAGAGGTGAATGAATAAGCATAATAATCAGTAACATTCAGTTACGCAGTTGCCATCTAAAAGAGGATATATCTGAATTCTGGAACAATAAAGTAAGACTGAGAATGTCCAAGTCATTGTTTCTTTTCAACTTCAATTTTAGTTTCACATATTGACAAAAATATTATTAACTAGCACACTTCTGATAATTTTAACAAAAACCCTGCTTTGCAAATATATAATTGCAAAAAAGTTATGATAAAAAGATTCAATACTTTATACAGAAGTCATAAGATTTATTCATATTATTCCCATTTTATAGTTAAGAAAACTAAAGCAAAGAAAAAAGTATTTAGTCAAGATCACAAAATGAATCACTATTAAAATAGGAATAAAATCATGTTCTATAACTAGACAATATAAAACTGACTCAAATATTTTTTTTTAAAAGGCATTGAAGGAAAACTGTAGCAATACCAACAGGAAATTCAACAAACATTTATTAAGTTCTGACTATTTTCAGAGCACTGAGCAAAGCCTGGTAAGTCTACTTCAGAATTAAGTGCAAGATTTCAAAATAATAAATTTATACCACAAGCAATGGATTTTTTAATTGGGAAAAAAAATTTGACAGCATATCAAAAGACTAATATTAATCACTTCTACTTTCCCAATATAACAATGATTAAAGGACCCAATTTGTGAAAGAGGAAATCTAAACCATTAGTAATTACATAAAAAGATGACCAAAGTCCTTTAAATGTACTAGAATAATGAAAACTTTTTTAAAAACCAAAAGTTCAAAGTTGACAGGGTTGTGGGGAGACATACTCTCTAAAAAAGTGTTAGTGAGGCTACAGACCCCTGAAGACATTGATGATTTCAGTGCTAGGTCTATACCAAAATTATAATCAAAATATCTATATATAGAACAATATTCATAGCTGCTCTACTTACAACAGGAAAAAAATGGAAACAACTTATATTCAAACAGCTGAAAAATAGCTAAATAAATGATGTTAATGGAACAATATTATACTACCACAAAATATTATAAATATGAAATAAGGAAATATGGAATATTTATATGAGGGTGATGAAAAGTAAATTCAAAGAACCAGAACCACTCTGAGAATAAAATAAAAAAGGAAAGCCCAAAAGAATAAAAGAAAAAAGGAAAATCCAGAATTTTGGAGAGGCATGGAAAAGGACACAGGACAAAAATCATTTTATCTTTTTGTTAATTCTTTTGGTTTTGCCTTGTTAAAAGCATGAGGAAAGAGCAAGACTTTCACTTTGCCTCTTATTTTGTATGTTGATTTGATAATACTTATTGATAAATTTATAATTTTTTAAGGTTCTAAAGACATAAAATGATAGGTACTGGGTGGGCCAACCAGTAGATGCCAAGAAAAACCTTCCAGTTTTGAGGTATCAAGCTTACTTAGTAACAACAGAGTAGCAATTAACAGTAAGATGGATAAATAGAAAAACTTTGTAATGAATATGTAGTACTTAAAGTAGATAAGAAAAACATTGATAGAAAAATAATCCAAAAATGAAAACCCATTTTAGAACTTAAAAAAATAATACTGACCTTTACAGCTAGTGCTCTTGCTTCTGGAAATGCTAGAAGATGAAAAGTTAATTCTTCAATCCTGTTAATACAGAGTTTATGGTCAGTTGTTCTTCTTAATGCTCGAACTAGTGCCCGGGTTCTGTTATCTATACTTACCCTTTCAATAATCTATAAAACATATAGAAAGAGAAATAAATTATTCTGGCAAGACTGAAAAATATTAAATCTTAAGCAAAACCAGAAAAATGGAAAAACATCTCAAATGTTACAAATATCAACACAAGTTAAAACTAATTATAAAAGTGACTTGCTTTTTCTCGCTGAAGGGATAGGTGTTTTTTCTCTTCCTCATGGTTTTCTTTCCCACTAGCCTGCTCAGCTTTACCTCCTTGAAATTCTTCTGAATGATATTTTGCATCAGCCTTTAATTTGGGTACAAGCCCCACAATGTAACCACCTACAAGTGCTTGTACACTGTCACTAGGTCTTGCAAGAAAATTGGCAAAACTCTGTTTAACAGAAACTGGAAGAGTATCAGATGTTCCAGTGAGCTCTTCAGAGTGAGCTACAGTAGGTGAAAGAAATTGTGAATCTGTCCCCTTTTCTTTAAGTTGAACTTCATCCTTAGAAGGACTCTCTCTGATTCCAGCTTCATCTTTTCCCATTTTCATCTCTGTGGCCTGCTGCAGATGGTCATTTTCAGTTCTTTCAGTCATATTTGTAAAGTACGAATTTATATGATTTGATAAAAAGTATAACGATTCTTCAAATTTTGCAATTATATAGTTTGTATAATAAATATTTTGTTTACGCTCTTCTAGGCCTTTCTCTAAAACTGGGTCAATCTTGGCTGGGTTTTCCAAAGAAGGGTCTGAGATTTCACCTTCTGGAAAAGGGCCCTTTTCTGTTTTATTATCACTGGAATCATTCAGAGTGTTGGTGCCAGAAGCTTGTTTAACACTTTTCTGTTTTAACACATCATCTTCTGATTTTTTCCTCAATATTCCTGGTTTGAATCTAGAGAAACGTGAAAACATTTCATTCTGATTGCCAAAAACAGCTTTTGAAACAGAGTCCAAGGTGTTTTTAATACGGGACATATGAATGCTTACTTTTGTTAGTCCTTTGGGTGCAGAAGTACTAAGTTTTGAAACTCCAATGTGTAAATCATGGTTGCGTGGATTACAAGAGTGTTTACTAGAAACAAATGTGTGGCTTCTGGTCCATTTATATCTTGTTCTACTTATATGAAAACTTCTTTGCTGATTGATGTAGCTTATTCTCCAATATTTAGATGTGCACAAGAGATAGAGTTGCTTGCTTCTCTGTTTCCCACAAAGACTTCTTGCATTACTAAGGAGATAAATATATATATCTAAAGTCAAATGAATGGACATTACTTAAGAGGATTTTATTTCCCATATGTTATGACTTTCTTTCACTTCACTCCTGAATGCTTCATTTAAGAAATGCCACAATTCATAGTCTTATCTGAAATGGTAAAAAAAAAAATTAGAAGTTAAAATTTTTAAATGGAAATAAGAAAAAATTCATTTGAATTAAATTCAGACAATCTTTCTCAAGGAAACAGAATTCTGTATTTTTATTGTGGATCATTTAGTCTTTTATTTTTAGCTTATGAGAATGAATCCACCAGTCAGTACATGGCCAGTAGAAATAAGGGAACTGAGGATTAGTACAAGTTTCACTAGACAGATCAAATTTAGGAAGCTTTTTAATATATCAGTTCTTCTATACCACGTAACTTAACATCTAAGTAGACTTATCACTCTGTCTCACATGTGATAGTTTTACCCCTTTAATTACATTGTACACTCTTTAACAGTAGAACATTGACACTTTTGTTTCTAATTCTTAACACAGAGTAGGGACTAAATAAAATACCTAGACAACTGAAGAAAAATCATTCCTAGGTTTTTGTGTTTTTTTTTTCCCTAAAGAAAAGCTTACTGGCATATTAAACATTTAAAAAGTACATGTAAGGGGCAGCTGGGTGGCTCAGTGGATTGAGAGCCAGACCTAGAGATTGGAGGTCCTAGGTTCAAATCAGGCCACAGGCACTTCCTAGCTGTGCGGACCCTGGGCAAGTCACTTGACCCCCATTGCCTAGCCCTTACCACTCTTCTGCCTTGGAACCAATACACAGTGATGATTCCAAGATGGAAGGTAAGGGTTTAAAAAAACAAAAGTACATGTATAACTTACTCATTTAGAGTTCAATCATGCCTCTCTTGATGGTTTGTAAGAATAGGAAAAGAAAAATGAGAGAAGGGAAGATGATCGGGAGCCAAGATTACAAAATTTGAGTCATCTTAGCTCTTTACCTATACATGGTAATAAAAATCAGTATTTATTGAAAAAAGTATTTATTGAGCCTCTATTATATGCCTCACAGTATGGTGGGTTTTACAGAGGAAATAAGAGATTAAGTAAGCTGGTTCCAAGTCATACAATGCTGTTTCACAGGTAAGACTTGAAACCAGGTACTCTGACCTCTTTTGTACTCCAACATGTTGCAATATAGCCTACATTTCTCCATCTAGTCCACAAGGATACCATTAAAATCTTTGCAAAATGCTTTGCTGAAATCTCAATGAACTGTTCATATTCTTTAACCCAACAATTTCACTACAGGACAAAAATCCCAACAAGGTCCAACATGACATTCTCATTCTCAATCCAGGATCTTATGACTCTCAGGAACCTAAGTCCCATGACTCCAAATGCAGCCCTCTTTGAACTAAGCCATGTTACCTTTCAAGAAATAAATTCAGTATATCATAGCCTATTCTTAAGGAAGCCATGCTGTCAGTAAGTGATTGTTACTTCCTTTCTTAAATGCTCAATAATTAGCCGTTTTATAAAGTACTCTAATAGAATAGAAAGAAAGGAATTATCAGGTTGTTTTTTTTTTTTTAAGAAAGACCTTGAGTAAAATGTTTACAGAGGATGAAAGAATGAGATAACTTAAAGGTAATTCCAAGGTTCCTAGCCGGGGATAGTGAAAGAATGGTGTTGCCACTGTTGGAGATAGTATAGTTAGAAAAGGAAGTCAGTTTGAGAGATGGGAAGAAAAATATTTACTTCTGGACACACTAAGATCAAGGTGTAAGGGTATTTATTATGAAGAAGAGAAACTAGGTGGCAAAGGGAAGAGAGTGCTGGGCTTGGGGTCAGGAAGACTCATCTTCTCAATTTCAAATTGAGATTCAAATTCTAGCTTCAGACATTTAATAGCTGTGTGACCTTAGGCAAGGCATTTTACCCTTTATGCCTCAGTTTCCCATGAGCTGGAGAAGGAAATGGCAAACCACTCCAGTATCTTTGCCAAAAAAAACAAAGGATCATGAAGAGTTGGACAGGACTAAGTGAACAAAAATTGTTAAGCTCTTTGTATATAACTGCCATATAAATATGGAAGGAAAAAAAGTGGAGATATTCTGTAGTTGGATAGCATATAAAGCAGAAACCGAGAGACATGGTCTAGTTATATGCATTTGGATCTTAACTACAAAGAAGTAATAAAACTTGAAGTCATCAACTTATCTAAGGAATGAAAATAGACATAAAGAAAGATAGAGAACAGTGCATACACAGGAAGAAGAATGCAAAAGGGGAAAAAAAAGAAAGTCAGAGGCAAGATCACTAAGGGAAAACTGTGTAACAAAAATAATGTAAGGAAAATCAAGGAATGAGTAAATAGTATCAAATGCAATGAAAATTAAAATAAGAATGAGGACTTAAAAAGGGCTTGGGACTGGAAAGTTCCCGTTTATATGATGAGATTTGGATTCTTTTCTTAAATAAGCCATAGAATTCTACTCTGTTAAACAACCACAGATCTTTCTGTATCCCAACCAAGATCACAAAATTGAGCTGTCACAAGTTGAAGTATGGTTGGATCAGGCATAAATCTCCAATTCCAGGGAAAAAATCAAAATGCATGCTGTCAGTTGTATCATCTTTATAAATGAAAAATAAGCATTTATCATTAGGCTGTAGCCTCTATTGAGATCCATAATTCCATTTAACTTTATTGAACAAAAAATAGTAATGTACAGGGTTTTTAAGCTAGCATTTTATACACCATAAAGGTATTAAGAGTATTTAGATCAAGAGGCAGCAGGGTTCAGTAGAAAAAAACCCCACTGTATTTAGAATCAGAAAACTTGGGTTTCAAATGTGGCTCTGCTACTTACTAGTTTTCTGACCTTGGCCTTAACAGAATTTCTTGTAACCCAGAGAAATTTCCACTAAGAAATGAAGAGGTTAGACTAGGTGAGTAAATTCTGAGATCACTTCCAGTTCTAAATCTTCTATAATACACTAAAGACAAGAATTACCACACATATAAACAAGCACACATGTTATAAGTATAAATTGTTTTCAGAACAAGGGACCACATGATTAGAAAAGCCATAATCCAAGTGTCATGGGCAAATACAAATTTTATCATTATCATCTCATATGTTGTTTTTTTAAGAATTTCTAGTATAGTAGTAATGGCCTAAAACTACAAACTTCCATATGATCACAGATTTAGAGTTGGAAGGGTCCTTAGATGCAATCTGCTACAACAACTTTTTACAAATGAAAAACGGAGACTCTAAGATACAAACCAACCTGCCTTCTTCAAACCAATAGCAAGCTTTAATATTTTTGTTTTTATACTCAATTATCTTTCTACTTGTCTGTACCATCTAGAAAATAACTGAACCTAAAAACATGCACTATTTTAAGAACCATTAAGTAATGCTCTATGCTCTCCCTTCTGTTCTGCAAGTCTATGTCTTATCTTCCGAAAGTTTTTTTTTTTTCCTGGAAGTCTTTTATTTCTTTTGGTTTAATGCCATAATCCTATTTCGAAACTAGTTTACTTGCAGTAATAACTGATTTGTCTGTCTTATTTCTCTTTCTCTCACCTCCATACTCTCTATAGATCCAAAAGGATAGACAGACAAAATCTAGAACTGTTTAGATCTAGGGATCTATTTTTGTTGTTGTTCACTTGTTTCAGACCTTTCCAACTTTTCCTGACCCCATTTGGAGTTTCCTCGGGAAAGATCCTGGAGTGATTTGCCATTTCCTTCTCCAGCATTTGACAGATGAGGACACTGTGGCAAACAGGGTTAACCGACTTGTCCAGGGTTACACAACAATTAAGTGTCTGAAGCAAGATTTGAAATCAAGATGAGTCTTTTCTGACTCCAGGCCTGGTACTCTATCTATGGCACCACCTAGCTGACCCCTATATAGATACGGAGATCTAAAGATCTATCAAGATATAACTATCGATCGACAAGGTATCCCTAAAAATGTTGTCGGGGTTTAAGTTCTGAAAGCTTAAAAATACATATGGACATTAAAAATTGACAGGTAATCCTACAAATAGCACAACAATTTCATTTTTTCAAAAGAGCAAGTAGTAGAGCTTACTCGAACAAAGGCTGGGGGTGGGAGTTGAAGAGAGCTAAGAAGGAGGCTCCGGGGACATAAAATACCTAAACACACAAACATACACTAACAAGTATATAAACCACTAGATCAAAGGGCACCAAAGCGCTGACTCAGAAAGAATGGAAACTTGGGCCCCAGAACCTGTGGCCACTTCGAGACTTGTCAGAGTTCAAGAATGGGGAAGAAGAGGGTCCGAGGAAGCAAAGGGATTGGATGGAGACAGCGAAACCCAAACACAACAGACAGTGGTGGACGGGTAGGGAAGGGGGAAGGGGCCTCTGGACCACTCCAAAGTTTCCGGGGGAGTCAGGGGTCCTTTGGAATCCTTAGAGTCGGAAGCACTGTCACGAAAGGCCTGGAGTGGTCGATAAATGGTCCCTATACAGTGCTGGAAGGGGAAGGCAGCCTCAGGGTGGGTCCCCTGGCCCACTTACCCGGTTGCAGGCCGAGAGCAGCTCAGCGCCTCATCTCGCCCTCCACCCGTCAGGGAACAATGACGTCAGCCCCAGCCGAGGCCCCGAACGCACCACCCAGATCAGCTGAGTAACCAACACAAACAAGACGCCCAAACCAGACTCGCTAGGAACACTTCCTTTAGCCCCGCCCCCACAAGGCCCAAGGAAGTGAAGTACCTGTGGGCCTAGCCCGACTCAGCCAATCAGTGACCAGCGTCGTGAGGCCGGGACCTTTTTTCCAGTTTCCACTTCCTTTCTATCCGGGCTCTCGAAACCACTGCCAGCTATGGGGACGTAGTGCGTGTGGTGCGAGGTGGTTGTGGGTTACGCACTTCCCCGCCCTCTGACGCTCGTGAGGCCTAGGACTGGTGGGACCAGAGCGTGCTGAAACGGCCCCTTTTCTAGAGCGTGCGTCCTTCTCTGCTCCCTAGTGGTTCTCTTCCTGTGGCAACTTGGTGTCGGTCCCAGGCCCCAGTGGCAGTGTCCGACCTTTCCTATGTTTATAGAAACTGTGTTGTAACCTCGCTTCTAAAAAGACGTGCCTTCCCCTACCTCCGGCTGGCCAGCAGACCAAGACCAAAAGCGGCTCAGACTCGTACAACAAGAGCTCTGCTATAGATGAGGAAACAGGCACAGGGAGGTCCTGTGACTTGTTCTGAATTCACACAGATGGGAAATGGCTCATTCAGCATTTCTAGTCAGATAGATTTGAATACATAAAAATAAAAATTGGCACACTCCGTATAAAAGGAACAGACTTGGAAAAAATACATATTTCTGATAAAAGTCTGGTTAATAAAACTTTAAGAATTGGCACAAAAACATTAAAAATAAAATCCGGGACTACTCTCCCCCCCCCCTCCTTTTCCCTTTTGATCCCCCTAAAATTTCACCTACTGGAGGCTTTCCCTAGCTCTTCTTTGATATGTTTCTGGTAGTGGCATCAGTGAGTCAAAGGGTATATACACAGTTTAGTGACTAGTTTTAGTGAGTTTATTCTGATCAATTTGCATCTCCACTAACGATGCATTATTGTTCCTATCCCCACAGCCATACAACAATAACTTTTATTCATTTAAAAACTGCCTATTTATGTCATTTGACCATTTATCTATTGGAGAATGGCTCTTGTTCTTATATGAATATATAACTTCCCTATGTGTTGGATATCAAACCTTTATTAGACAAATTTGCTGCAAATATATTTTTCACAGTCAACTATTTCCTTCCTAATTTTTACTACATTTTTGGTTGTGCAATAGCTTTTCATCTTCTATGATCATTTCTACTTATTTTGTTAGCATTTCTTTCTCTATACATATTTATGAAAGTTGTAAATAATTCCTTTTGGTTCAAAAGTAAATTCTATCAATTTTTTTTAAAATCCCAATATAGGGTAAAACTATTTGTAATAATAAGAAAAGAAGGCATCCTCCTAATATTTCTCTGTGAGAAGTATATTCTTGATAGTGTCAACGAGAAAAAACGCAGAACTATTAAATAGTCAAAATCACTCTTTAATCAAGGGGAAAAGGGTTAGCTACTAAGTGCGACAAAAGAACTTGGGGAACCTATATACCACTCTAGATGACCTGGGGGGTTTAGGATTAGAGGGACAGTTGATTGACTTTACAATGGTAAGAAAGGAAAATGAGGAGTTCCAGACAGAAATAACAGTGAGGGGCTGATGCCCTACAATGGACACAAAAGGGAAAGACCCAGCCCAGGGCTGGGCCTGCTAGGGAATGGACCTTAGCCTAGGGGGAGAAACAACAGGGAAAAAAGAGATGCTTAATATTGGATGGGATTAGCTGTTCCCATCCAAACTACCAGGAAGTCCATTGTCTGGTGAAGAGGGACCTTCCTTCAAGGGGAAACCTCTCCAGTGACAAGGTCAAAACCTGGGGTTTCTACACTCAAACTAAATAAACTGGGGATTTCTATATTTCCATGTTGACAATAGTTAACCAGAAAGAAACAAAATAGAAAAGGAAAATAATATACCAATACCCCAATGAACATTGATACAAAAAAAATTAACTGAAATATTAGCAGATAGGCTAGTACAAAATATTACAAAATTATACAGTATACTATGATTGGTTTTATGTCAGTAATACAGGGTTAATTCAACATTAAAAAGACTATAAATTTAACCATATTAATGATATAAATAAAAAATCACATGGTTATATCAACAGATGCTGAAAAGGCTTTTGACAAAATTCAATATTACTTCCTGTTAAAAATTCCAGGAATCAGTGGTTTCTAGATGGCTAAGTGAATAGAGGACCAGGCCCAAAGATGGGAGGTCTTAGGTTCAAATGTGACCTCAGACATCTCCCTCATCACACTTCATTAATGAACAACCTAACAAAGAATATATTTCAAATAGTAACATAATTGTTATATTAAAATAACTGTTCTGGCCCATAAAAGTCACATAAGAAAAAGCTTTGCTGTAGAGAACTGAACTTGGGGTTGTGCTAGAGAAAGAATGTTGAGGACCTGTGTGATCCTGATCAAGTCACTTCACCTCTCTTGATCTTCTTCAGCTCATTTTACAGATGAGAAACTGAAACAGAAATTAATGAGATTAAAAATAAAAGATAGCAATAAAACTAAAAATGAGATCCTATTGTTCCATCCTACCAAAATTTCAACATTGATAATTATAAAAGATATGTCATTCCCCCCAAATTGTATGAAATATGCCTTTTTAGAGATAATTCATCCATTGAGAACTTAACTGTTTTCCAATTTTCCCAAACTATTCTTGTTGAAGATGTAAAATAAATAATTTTGATTATATTAAATTTAAAAGTTTCTGTACAAACAAAACTAATGCAACCAAAATGAAAAGGGAAGCAACAAAATGGGGAAAATTTTTATTACAAAATTCTCTGACAAATGTTTAATTTCTCAAATATACAAAGAACTAAGTCAAATTTATAAGAAGTCAAATCATTCCCCAATTAACAAATTGTCAAGGGATATGAATAGGCAATTTTCATATGAAGAAATCAAAACTATCAATAATCATATGAAAAACTGTTCTAAATCCCTCCTGATTAGAAAAATGCAAATGAAAACAACTCTGAGGTACTACCTCACACCTAGCAGAGTGGCCAATATAACAGGAAAGGTAAATAATAAATGTTGTAGAGGATGTGGCAAAGTTGGGACAATAAGACATTGCTGATGGAGTAGTAAATTGATTTGATCAT